>NC_062191.1:10036415-10261415 GCF_912470025.1 Vespa velutina
GAAAAGAACAAAAAAGAAATTTTCCTTTCTATCTTTTTTTCTTTCTTTCTTTTGGATCGATCAGAGATTATTCACTCCTACGCGTTCTTTTTTTCTTTTTTTTTCATTATCGTCTCACTCAAAAATAACCAAGGAAAATCCATAAATTTCAAGGGGATTTGATAGGAAGAGGAGGATGAGAAGGGTTGGAGGTAAGAGTGGGAGAAAAGAAATTTCTCATGAATTTACTTCTTCCTTTTTTTTTCTTTTTTTTTTTTTTTTTTCAAAACTCGTTTCGTAGACAAGAGATTTTGTGGTTTTTTTCCTTTGAAAAAGGTTAACATACTGACCTACATGCATCGCCGGTATCTGATTACATATATTCCAAAGATGACGTGAAGGAAGATCACATACGAATCATTGAAACGAAAAAAAAAAAAAAAAAAAAAAAAAAAATTGCAAAGCATTTTTCACGTCAGATTCGTATACATAGATAAATATAAAGTAAGTACGACGACCGAGTTTACGGGGTGGAGCTCAAATGCATTGGCCCTGATAAACGGTCTTCTTCTTCCCATTGTTAGAAGCGTGACTCGAAGATGAAGGGACTCAAGCCTACGGCACGATATGGCTCTCTCCCTCTCTCTTTCTCTCTTTCTCTTTTTCTCTTTTTCTTTCTTTCTTTCTTTCTGTCTTTCTTTCTTTCTCTCTTTCGTTCTTTCTCTCTTTCGTTCTCGAGGCGCATCCACGCCTTTATGTAACGTGCCGCTAGAGGACACGTGGTCTCATTAGCCACGGCATAACGTGCCGGAAGACGATCGCGTGTAAATTATCAGCGTACGTACATCCGACGATGTGTTCGCGATCGAGCAATGGCCGAGGACTCTCTCTCTCTTTCTCTCTCTTTCTCTCTCTTTCTCTTTTTCTCTTTCTTTCTCTTTACTATCTTCACGACAAGATCTTTGATAATATCTCTCCTTCTTTCTCTCTCTCTCTCTCTCTCTCTCTCTTTCTATCTCTATATCTCTCTTTGTCTTTCTATCTTTTTTGGTACTTCTTATTCCTTTACCTTTGTTCTTAAATTTTTATTATCAATTATCTTATAGAAAAGATCGTAAATATTTCGTAAAAAATATTATAATAGTTCGTTATGAATTGTTATTATTACTTCATCCAAATGAAGTTCAAAAATTATCAAAGAATGATTAATAGTATTTCTTCTTTATTCTTTGATATGTCGATACTGATCAACTGATCGTAGCGGTAATTTCTTTGTAGGAATTCTCGTAACAATTCCGGACAGACTCAATTATTCTTTCAAAGACTGAAATCGCGTGTACCGTTTACGTATATAAAAACACACACTACACACATACACACGTAAATATATATATATATATATACAATGTGGATACTTATGTACTTACTTATACACCCATACGTTAGGTGCTAAAAGTGGGAATAAATGGTGCTCGAAATGGCAATGAACTTTACCGGTCCGTGCCACTTTAGTCGCTTCCTCAAAAACCGGTCTCGAATCTAGCCAACAGAGGAATACGATGATGATCGTTGTACTGTTACGATCGTTATTAATATAGTTTTATCGTTTCTTTCGAAACATATATTACTGTCGTTAGGAAAGATCGATAATATTTATATGGAATCTTATATGAAAGTTAGGTAATCATTAAGTATGGTGATAATTCTTTTTGTTTTTCTCTCCTTCTTTTCTTTCTTTTTATAAGTTATACGTAGTTAACAACGAAGGAAGAAAGTTGTTCGTTCGAAAGAAGGAATCGTGAATCATATATCATAGTTATTTCTTATAATATCGGTATGAGTACGATGTATATATACATATGTACATATATATATGCATACACATACATACAGATATATATTTTTATCTGTATGTATATATATACAGATATATATTTTTGTATTGTTATATATCTACCTAGTAAATAGATAGGTAGATAGGTGTTCTTGAGAATCGTTCAATGACTGATGGCGATCGTCCAGAGTATCGGCGACGTGACCGTGATCTTGAGGATAACCTTGAACGTGCGTTTCAGCGTAATCCAACGGCCAGGTCTCTGCCAGAAAGTCATCCTTTCCTTTCTCTCGGTCGATATCGAATACTATCTCGATGCCATGCGCGCTCAAACCGGTGTACAAGCTTCACCGGTTATACCTATAATCGAATATAATTAGCCGTGCCGACCGATAAACTTGAACGATTTCACGAATAATGAATGGAGAATAACAATTTTGTATTACGAAATAACGGGTAGATATATAAATATGTATAAGCTTTTACGAATTTAATATTTCCTTTTTAATTATTTATTTATTTCTTTACAAACGAAGTTATTTCATATAGAAATTTTCTTCCGGGATTCATAACTATTCGAATTTGTATTACTTGTCGTGAGAACGAAAGAGATATAAAAAGAAAAAAAGTAAAAGGAAAAATGATCAGAATATATCGATGACTCTTAGGATACGTCGGTAATGGGTTCTAGGAGCAGTCGATGAACTTTCATGCTCGTAGTAGAGCGTAACAATTTCATGCTTGGTACTTATCAAGATCGCAGGAGAGGAATTCGGTCAAATCGAAGGCATCGCGTGCGTGCTAGAAATGATAATTTTTACAATCTTTAGAAAAATGTAAAAGTTGTCGATGTTCGTCCTTGAATTCTATTTAGATGGAGGATTTGTAAAATATTCTCTCTCTCTCTCTCTCTCTCTTTTTCTCTTTTTCAAGTTAATACGAGGACCTTCTCGATCGTAGTTTGAGTATGTAAATACGTATGTTGAATACAAGAGAAAAAGAAAAACAAGAAAAAAGAAAAAAAAGAAAAAAAAAAGAATTTTTTGTCACAAAAGACTTCGACGTGGCAGAACGTGACGTCCTGCAGATGCACGACTATGATAATCCTGTCCTTTCTCCGAGTCTACGTGATATCCGGACGAAGGATCCTAGCAACAATACGGAGGCATTCGAGGGATCGCTTTACATTCGTGAGAAGTCAATGATCTTGATCGTGATCGCGAGAAACGTGCGTTCTTAGTCGAGGCTTTGTTGAAGACTAAGGAACTTTGAACTTCGTAGATATAGACTCCTATAATAACAATCTGTCTAATGCTGTTGTATATTTTTTTTTCTTTTTTCTTCTTTCTTTTTTTTTTTTTTGTTTGTTTTTATTCGCTAATACGTAAGATATTCCTAGATCTCTTTAGATTCTCGTTACGATCATTTACGTAATCTAGGAAGCGTTCCGGAAGGTGTCCGATGAATTTTCGCGAACGCCGATTCGATCCTTCGCGTTCCATTGTTCTACCTGGACCTGCATACGATTTAATGCAACATCGAGAACCCATTGTACGTTCTTGGAACTCTTATATAACTGTTGTGCAAGATGATGCCACCTTTGCCGCATAATACTTCTGCTAACTTCGTCAAAACATAAGTAAACATATATACATATATATATATATATATATATATATATATATATATATCTTGTATAAGTATCACGTTTATCGTATGTTCAAAGAAAATGTATTTATCGATATTATCAATTTCTTTTCTTTTCACTTTTCTTTTCTTTTCTTTTATTCTTTTATTTTTACAGCAATAACGGTCGAATGTAGAGAGAAACGAGATTTTTAATGAACAAATTTTTTTTTGTTCTTTTTCGTTTATTTACATTCAACATTATCATTTTCAATTTACAAGGATAACGTTTTATACGAATTATTTAAAGGAAATATTTTTTATATTGGTAATAATTGAACGTTAATATAGAAAAAAGTTATCTTGCGTGTCACTTTACGATAATGTTTATCATTATCGTTCGATTCCTCAGATTCACTTTTGTATATAATATGTACCTTATTCTAAGGAGGAAGATCGCGTGGCCATTATGCAACGCTCGACGGTGCGATCCGATCTTTGACACGTAATCACGCGCGTTAGTTGCCATCGCTACCAGGATTAATCGCGTGTATTCGAGCCATGTTCCTTCCGTAACTCCGTTTGGAAAATGAGTTATGAAACGAATAGAAAGAGAGAGAAAGGGAGAAAACAAAAAGAGAGAGAAAGAGAAGGAGAAAAAGAGAGGTGGGGAAAGAGACCGTGACCCTTAATTCTCTTTTAAGAAGATAAACATCGAAGGAACCAACCATTTTTTTGGGGCTTTTTCCGATCGATCAATCGGTATAAATTGTTGATCCTACTCGGTCGTCGGCCTTCGATGGATTATCCGATTTACGTCATTAATTGCTCGTCGGTATTTTCAAAGGATCCTCATAAGATATAGTAGTTTAGAAAAGGAAGCCTCTCGAACGATCGCGATCGTGACTAAAGAAGATACGATCATCCGATGGATCGAAATTAAACTGTTTCTATTTATCGATTATCGTTTCAAATTATTGTTGCCTGTTGTTCAATTACAAACATAGTTCACGATCTTTCGTTTCGTAAGAATCTTGAGATGTTAATTCGTCGTGCGAACAAAAGAAATTATTCTGTTATTCAAATCTTCTGTTAAATCTTCTGTTATTTAAATCAATATTTTATTTAAAACTAAAGGATATTTTAGGATGGATATATTTATGAATAAAAGATAGATTAGAATTAAAATATTTTAAAATATTTTGAGAAAGAAACTAAATAATTGGAAAAACAAAAAAAGAAAGAAAAAAATCCATTAGATAGCAATCACTGTTGCAGAAGATCTTCCATGGCGATTTTAATATACTTATGTATTAATTTCTGTAACATTTAAATTTTATAACAATTAGGTCGGGACTTAAATTGTTTAATGTAATTAATAATTATATCTGAGAGTTTTGGATCTGAATCTAATTTAATGAATAAATCATATTCGATGTAAAATTGACATATTTACACATAAATTACTAATAATGCTTCTGCAGCGGACAGGGATGGACAAATAAAAATGCAATTGACAACTAAAATTTCGTTAAATTAATGTTAATAAATTACATTATAAAAAGTATTGATTTTTCAAAAAAAAAAAAAAAACCAATTGCCATTTCGTTATAATTTAATTGAATTTTTGGCTAGGTACATATTTTTAAGATTATCATGATTATCAGATTAAGTATCGTACGATTCTTAATAGTACCATACGTTAGAAGATCGTTTTCGAATTTTCTATCCCATCGAAATAACCTTTTAAATTCTTACGTCGAGTGTGACTTAACATCTTTTAAAGATGATGTTCTATAACAGATTTATTGTTTTTTTTAATTACAAAATATCATATTTTTATTGGAACGAGTTATATGAAACGATATTATGAAACGATATTATATAAACGATATTTGTTTCCAATAAAAAGAATATCAAATTAATTTAAAATAATTGTAACATTAAGTTCTAACTTACATTGAAGATAGTTCCATAATGAAATAATACAAAAATAAAAAAGAAAAATAAAAAAGAAAAATAAAAAACAAAAAAAAATTTTCGTATTATTTCCTTAATATATTCTGAGAGGCAAATATGATTAAAGATAATTTTTTTCTCCATTCCTACGATTATATTTCATACTTTTACGTATCGCATACGTACACCTATACAAACGTTAACAATATTTTCTTTACTTACAATAAATCTAACGATTCTAAGGGGATTTATTTCGATAACTAAATGAAGTGTTACGTGAACGATGACATCATAGAGCAAAAGATTAAAAAGCAAAAATGTAGAAGGTGATTGTCATTGATCATGAAACTTGTACAAGTTTGAAATATAATAAATGTTCTATGTAGCTGCGAGCCAGGTCCACCAGCGGAAACGGATTCACGCTTCGCAAAAGACGGTCACAAGAGTGAGACAGACCTCGATGTACGAGAAATAGAGAGAGAGAGAAATAAAGAGAGAGAGAGAGAGAAAGAGAGAGAGAGAGAGAAAGAGAGAGAGAGAGAGAGAGAGAGAGAGAGAAGATAAAGGTACAAAATACACTTCTGGATATAAGAGGAAGAAGAAAAGCGAAGCTTGATCTTGTCGCGCGTATAGCCAACGGCTATATTGAGTTTAGAGAAGAAACGATGATAGAGCAAATTTTTATGTAAATATTTAATGATTAATCGTTGATGTTCAAAGTGGTACTCTTCTTATGATCGTTGATAATGCTAAACTACCGTAATTGTCGATGTTCTTGATCTTACTTAAAGCCATTGTCATTCTTTACTTTATGTTTTTTATCGGTCAATAACGATTATTTCGTCGGAATTGATTAAAAATTTTCTCTTTCTCTCTCCTCTATCTTGTTTTTCTCTTTTTTTTTTTTTTTTTACTTAACTCCATAAAATTAACGAAACGGCAGCAAACTTTAATCAAACGATTACATAATTTACTATTTAAAGAGGAATCTTTTTGTTTCGTTCTTCAGTCGGAAGTGTAATTCGTTTTATGGTGCTTTATTCGAATATAATGGATAATAATATTGAATCGTCGTAGTAGATCGTTTTGCGATATCAAGAGCATCGTCAAGGCTAAGGTTTCTACGATATAAAATCTTGAGATAATAAACGTAGATAACGAGGAGTCGTGAGAGATTATCTTTTTTTTTTCGAAGATCTAAACACATTATTTTAAATTTCCACTGTGTTTTCCACTTTGCTTATACATATTTGTATCTGATAAATATGACATTATATTTTTCCAAACATTTCGATATCAAGATCGCGTAATCAAGATAAAGATTGAGATTTATTTATCATTAATTTAATTTGAAAAAAAAAGAGAATAAGGAACGTTGCTTTGAAAATATAATGCGTTCGCATTATAGTTTAGTAGGCCGACTCGTTGAATTGTTGAGTCCGGTACGTAGCACGCTCGCGTACTCGCGAAACAAGAACAGGAGCAATACTGACCTTCCTCATACACGTGTTCACATAAAATATTACGATCCTTTATGCGGTCACGTTCGTGGCGATAACCCACGACTTCGTAGCCTCCTTCCAACGCCAACATATACGACGGCATTCTTAGCTATATTCCCTTTTTCTGTCTTTCTCTTTCTCTTTCTTTCCTTCTCTTCTTGTTTTCTCTCTCTCTCTCTCTCTCTCTCTCTTTTTCTCTATCCTCGTGCTTCTTGTTTAACGTCACGAAAAGAATAAAAGAAACAATCTCTCAACGTAGTAATGCCACTAGAATTTCGTCCAACAACGATGATACCGTGCGTCTCCGTTTCAAGGTCAGTTGATGATTCTCGATTACGATAGAGATAACGGGGGGTGGCCTGCATTATTCAAGACACACGACGACGGGAAAATGAAAGGAACGCTTTTTGCGGATAATAAACGTTCGCGTTCTTTAGACTCGAGTAAACGCAATCGCCTTTTTTTCAATTACTTACTTATTCCTGTAACCGGTGGTTTATTAATTTTCATTTATTTGTTCGCAGAAACAACAGAGAAGGAAGAAAAATTTCAAGGTCTAGTATCCTCGAGCACCGAGATACCCTCCGTTGAAGTACTCTCGTCGAAAGCTAAGAGGGAACAGGTATTGCGAAACATTCTTGCAGCTCGAAGACGACGGATGTCGAGGCAACGAAACGGCCGTCTCATCGACGTCACTCCAAGGGATCCACCAGATATCCTGGAAGCACAGGAGACGAAGAACGAAGGAGTGTATGCTAGTGTTTCTATGGCGAAGAACGGTACCGACGATGCTGACAAGAAAACGTTCAAAGTAACGATGGAAGAGAACTTAACGACATTGATGAGCGAACGAGAGGACATAGAGTCCACGATGACGATGGCGCCAGTAACGAGCGTCCCCAAGTCCTTGGAGACTGATAATGTTCGTAAAAAAAACATCGTTTCAATGCCGGATTCCCTTTACAAACACTTTAGACCCGTCGAAAGTAACATTCCTATGGAGGACATGTCGCAGTTCCTTTATTTCGGTCAGAAACTACAACCTGAACTGCAGAACGTAACGACAGTTGGTAACGATTCGAACGAACTTGTCTCAGTTACTCCAACAACCTTGAGAAGGAGAAATTCTAGCAAGAGAACCAGCTTGTCACCGCTTACGACGTCGACAACGACAACGACAACGACAACGACAGCGACAACGACAATGACAACGACAACGACAACGGCAACAGCAACGGCAACAGGAACGACAACGACGATTCGACCTGAAGAAATCTCGAAGGAGGAGACCAACGTTGCTTTGGAAAGACGCATGATCGAGAAGAACAAAGTATCTAAGACAACGAAGAACACGTTGCGAGACGTGCCGAATTTGTATTACAGGAAAACGAGATTGTCTGATTCGACAATTGCCACGAACGTGATCCCTAGCAAGGACATGACACAGAATGGAAATACGACAGAGCTCGAAGAGCAAACAGTGGAGCGGAGGGATGAGAACGGTGTTCAGAAGATGAAAGTGTCAAGAGGTAGTTTTCGAAGGAGCAAAAAGATGGAAGATGCCGAAGAAAAAGTCGAAAACGATGATGTTACCGAGTACCGTTTATCGAAGGACGATAAGAAGTCTCGCGAGAGTAATAGCATCGATGAGAGTACGGTAAGTTCGACGACATTAAGAATCGTCGTGACAGAACCTTACAACATCGAGTCGTCGGTCAAAGACTTTTCGACGACAACGCTGATGCCGACGACGACGACGACGACGCTGATGCCGACGACGACGACGACCACGACGACGACGTTAAGGACTACAGCGCAAGAGAGTCGTCGGCATCACCAGCAACACGTGTACGCGTATACGATAACCAACGTGACGAGACTGTTGCGCAACTACACCGGACCTGGGCTAAGCGGAGAGACTGGAGTAAGAGGAACAGGAAGAGTTGACGGAGGAAGTGGTGGAGGAAGAGGAGAAGAAGGAGGAGGAGGTGGAGGCTCTCGGAGGAGCGCTTCCAGCGAGATAACGAACGGCAGGGTAGAGTCACCGTCGACGGAGGCTTCCGCCGGTGCTGCCGGCATCAGCGAGGAACCCTCGCAATCCGCTGGACTCAGTACTGGCAGGAGCGTCGAAGCGGTTGGAAGACCGAGTACGATCGCTACTCCCTCCTTGGTGGGGGAACGACGAAGAAAAGTCCTCGCGAGCGGTGCCCACCGAACCGGCGCTCAGTCAGCGCCGCAACGCGCACCCGTGAGAATCGCGAGCGCTCTTACTCGAAACAGACAACAGCAGCAACAGCAACAGTGGTCCGATAGAGTAGCCCTCGTTATCAACGAAGGTTCAATCGATCCTTATCTTCATCATCATCATCAACAGCATAATCAACAGCATTATCATCATTATCATCATAATCGAAGTTTTCTTCGTAAATCAGCTAGCGCTGTCTTGCACAGCGGTGCGGTGAACCCGAAAGACGCGAGCCCGGAAGCGATGCCTTCCACGGGCACGCGAGATACCGTTCTCGTTGACGCTGACAGAAAGAATTCCCTTGATCTGGAGCGTCGAGAGGATGAATCTCGTATTGAAAATGAAGCCTCCTTGAAGGTCAATCGTACCTTTGAGGAAAAATTTAAAACAAATGAAAGTTTGTCAGATTTGAAAGTTCCGGAAGAGACAACGACCGTCGATCTTCTTTCATCTTCTCCTTTGACCGATGATTATACCGAAACTTCGATCGATAGCCTGTCTAGCTCCGATACCAAAGACGAGGTTCGGAAGGAGAGCAATAACGAGCAGCACTCCACCATAATGACTACGACGACTACGATGCCGCCGGAAGTTACGACTAGTGCATCCGTATTTCCGGTAACACCCAAGTTACTCGTTGAAACGATATCGAGCGATAATCGTATGTTAAGCTCGAGTACGACGGAATCTATAAATCAATTAACTTCGAGCAGAAAACCGGATCAAGATAGACCGTTCGGTTTAGCGGCAGATCTTGATCCTTCCGAGATTCAAAAGATGTATAGATCGCAGAACACTTCGACCACGGAGAGCAATATTTTGCCGAACTTGGAAACGTCCACCGTTTCGATAAATTTATTTCCAAATCGAATTGCTCAACAGCATATGTACGATTTTCACGAAAGCAGAGGACGTAGTTTCTCAGACAAAACAAAACAGGAAGACGATGTACTTCCTATAATGCAACTTTACAACACCTCAGACATATTCAACGATAGCAGCACCCTCGGTCCTGCTACTCGTACAGTCGAACTACCCTTAGAGGAAAGCAATGTGACTAAAGACAGAATGGAGTCACCTCAGGAAGCTCCTGCTTCGCGATACACCACTCCCTCTACTACCAGAAAACCCACCGTCAAACCCACCCCTAAATTAACTACCAAATCAACCCCTAGAACCACTATCAGACCTACTAGTACAGCTTCCAATTTCGTTAATAGGACGAGGTACAGATCGATTTATTCGAATCGCTCCGTTATATCGGATTATGCCGGTTTAGGTTATCAACCGATCGAATTCAATAGGACATATTTTGATAGTGGTTTAATCGCCGTTAGCCCACGAGAGTCTGTGAATATTAGTGAAGTGACGAAGAGACACGATGTCGACGCCATTGCCTCACAAGAGACCGTAGCAGTAGTCAGTTATATTTTGGCTACGCTCGTCGTATTTCCAATTGCCGTTGGCGTTGGACTCATTCTTAGAAGACTGATCATTAGGAATCGTAAGGTGAGTCGTTGACCTGGGAAGGCTGTCTGCTCCGTTTCACCAACATCTTTTTGATATCTGGGTTAGCGTAGGCTTGACCCAGAGAAACGAAGAGAAAGAGAGTGTAAAAAAGAGAGGGAATAAGATAGAAAGAGAGGGAGAGAGAAAGAGACGGAGAGAGGAAGGATGCCGTAGATTTGAAAGTAAACTGCTCCACGCGAGCGAAAGTAGTCCGAGCTCTTTGGATTCTCTTTTCACCGAGTCGTCGTACTCGAGTAGTATACAATTAACGTGGTATAATAATACTTATCACGTTGGAAAAAAAAGAAAAGAAAAAAGAATTTCTGTCATTTCGATTTCCATTGTTGTTATCATTAACAGCTTTTCGTCGCGATAATGTATGAAGAAGATAAAAAAAAGGAAAAGAAAAAATAAATCAAAACAAAAAAAGCGGTCATCGCGAACGAACGCGATTGCCTTGCCTTACGAAGGATTCTCGATGAATCATCGAACATACGATCGAAGATCTCTCGACCCGCGATTATGGTCGCGAGAGATTTATGCCCCTTACGGAGTCGCGTACCTTTTTCGATTGATTCGATGACAAAAAAAAAAAAAAAAAAAAAAAAAAAAAAAAAAAAAATAAATAAATAAATAAAAAATCGGATAATAAAGATATATTTTTTTATTTCTTCTTTTTTCTTATTTCAAATCGCCTCGAGCGAATAAAGAAAAACGAGAAAGAAAAGAAAAGAATTATTTTCTTTCTTTAAATCACAGCAGCTTCTTAAGATGTTATGTTTATTATTATCATCCTTTGTTAGTCGATTTATTTATCACCTCGAATTTACGTCAAACTCTACGTCTTCTCTCGTCATAATATTTGCATCTTGTTCGTGGCCGTAACGTCACCATCGGATTTTTCTTTCTTTCTTTCTTTCTTTCTTTCTTTCTTTCTTTCTTTCTTTCTTTCTTTCTTCCTTTCTTTCTTCCTTTCTTTCTTTCTTTCTTTCTTTCTTTCTTTCATTCGACGATTAACGTCGATGATGATTTACTTATGCAGGTGCTTGAAGAATCGGACACGTCATCCGAGATAAGTTATAGGAAGGACGCTCTTAATCTCGAAAATGGGGATTTTAAAACGTCCATCGAGAAGGCGATTACAAAGCTACCGAGGATACAACATTTGGTAAGAATGATTTATCTACCACTTTGATAAGCGGCCAAAAAGAAAAAAAAAAAAAAAAGAAAACCTATTCCCTATCGCGAATTTAAATCTTATTATTTTGCTCTCGTTTTTATTTATCTGTCCTTTCTTTTTCTTTTTTTATCTCATTTCTTTTTTTTTCTTTTCTTTTTTTTCTTTTTTTTTTCTTTTCTTCTTTCTTTTTTTTTTATTCACCCATTCAGTGTCACGAAGCCGAGAAACCACCGCCACCTCCGTCGCAAGAATCCAGATGGGAGTTTCCTAGAGATAAGCTTAGGTTACAGACGGTCCTCGGGCAAGGAAACTTTGGACAGGTAAGGCATTATATGTTTTCTTTTCTCCTCGTACGAAAAGCGAGGATAATAAATCGTCAGAGAATCTCGCGGCGCATATAACTACATACATACATGGGACGCGTTTTTTGTAACGTGTTAAATGCTCGCATAAAAAGGCGAATTTTAATGAGAATATAGAAATCTCATGAGTATGTATACATACGTATATGTACATATAATATATACACGAAACTCTTCTCGGTAATAAGGAGTATACGAATTTTTGAATTTGTTATTTTGTGACGATACAACGATTAGTCGACAATTATTATTGATAATTTTTATGTTAATACTATACGTTAAAATTTATAAATTATTATGTTCTATATAACAATTGAATAGGATCCATTTAAAATGTAAAACATTGAATTTTTTTTATCATTTGTTAGGTTTGGAAAGCCGAAGCCGACGACTTGACTGGTCATCAGGGTACAACGAGATTAGTGGCTGTTAAAACAGTGAAAGAAGGTGCTTCGGAACGTGAAAAAGAAGATTTAGTACGGGAATTAGAGATCATGCAACAGCTTGGTAGTCATCCGAACGTTGTAACACTTTTAGGTTGTTGCACCGAAGAGGGTGAGTTTTTTTTACAAAAATACATGAATTATTTATAAATTAATTATATCAATGAATTAATTATAAATTAAAAATTCGGTATACATATATATATACATATATATATATATATATATATATATATATATATATATATATATATATATATATTAATGAGGATCTGTTCGTTACATTCTCATCGATGACGAAAACATCATAAAAATCGTGTCGGATTTTAAGTCGCAAAAAAATTCCTTTTCTTTCGCTTGTCTGTATTGGCAGCGTATAAAAAAAAAAAAAACGCGAATGGCGCATCTTCGATAATGAACAGGTATCATTTATTTTTTTTCTTTTCCCCCCCTCTTTCTCTCTCTCTCTCTCTCTCTCTCTCTGTCTGTCTCTATTTCTTATAAATCTTGATAACAGCATAGCAAGCTTATAAAAACTACCAATACTACTATCAGCTAGTACTAATACTATAACATTGTTTACGTTTCTCATTGACGTAGATGTTTTGGTTTGCGAAATATGCTGATCAAGCTATTAGGCTATCCTTCTGCATTCTTTCTATATTATATGCACTCATTAATAAAATTTATGATTTGGAAATTTGTAAAATTAGTTGGTAAACAAAATTTCTCAGAGTCAACGTAAGTCATATTGCTGAAAAAGAAAAAGAAAAAGAAAAAGAAAAAGAAAAAGAAAAAGAAAAAGAAAAAGAAAAAGAAAAAGAAAAAGAAAAAGAAAAAACAAATGTCGAATTAAAAGCAAATTAGTTCGACGAAAAACGTGAAAGAAAAGAAAGAACAAGAGGAAATAATAACTGACTTTGACGATAAATTCTGATAGAGACAAATTTTCTACGAGCTATCATTAAGTTTGTTATTTTTCTTATTTTCAACATACACAATAAGCGCCGATCATTTGTATCGCATTTGATTATTTTGTAAATGAAAGGAAGACGAATCATTGATGTTCGGTATCATTAATTTGTAATTGATTAGTACTTACACGGTATGTACGTAATATATATATATATATATATATATATATATATATATATACATATATGCATACATACATACATACATACATATATGTGTGTATAGATCGCGCGATGCAATTCTATAAATTTTTTTGTTCGGTAAACAAAACATCAAGCTCACATACTTTTATTTTTTTTGATCTCTTATTCTTTTTTTACATTAAATCGAATTCATTGACTTTTTTTGTTCTGTTCCTATCCTGTTCGATGTTTATCCTGACGACCCTAATACATTTTTAATATAAACGTACGTACTCTCATGTATGTCAAAGGATGCGAAAATCCTTCAAAGAGAAAAAAATCCTCGACATTTCCATTACTTCACGGTGATTAACTTGTCGATAAAGAGAAAGAGAAAAGAGAAAGAGAAAGAGAAAGATAGAGAGAGAGAAAGAGAAAGAGAGAGAGAGAGAGAGAGAGAGGGAGAGAGAAACATTCCTTTCGTTGACATATGGGCGACACAACTTTTTTTTTATTCTCTGGAATTTAATTATTTACACGCGATCAACATTGATTAAGTTATTATAAACGAAAGGTTGATCGACCCGTCATTCTTTATTATTTCAAGAGTAATTAGTTTAAGATGATACGAGAGAGTTATACTGGTAAAAAATTTTTTTAGATCATATTTATAATATTATCATGTTGTCGTTTTTCCTGTACGAACTAAAATATTTTTCAAAGAAATTACTCATCTTCATCTTTGTGGAATTCACGAGAGAGGAAAATACGAAAACTAGTATTTAATTTTTTCGTCCTTGAAAATTTAATCGCATGCATCATACGTATTGAAAAGCGTAATGTGAAAAATAAAGAAAATCATTATTCCACGCTCGAAAGATGGATTTATCGTGTCACTTTATCGCAGATAGATATTACAGAGTGATTGTCTTTTATTTTTTCTCACGAGTCGTTCGTTTGATCTCTGATGATTTTGTTTCACGGTTGAGACATCAAAACTAAGGAAGAAAAGGAGTAAGATCTCGATGAGAAGAAGAATAAGAGGAAGCTGGAGAACATTATATACGATGCTTTTCTTCTTTCTCTTTCTCTCTCTCTCTTTCTCTTTCTCTCTCTCTCTCTCTCTCTCTTTCTTTCTCTCTCTCTACTATCGTCTTCTTCATCGTACGTATAAATTTCTATACGCGTTCCTCGCACAGATCCTCTCAGTAAAATACGTCAGTTAAGCATATTTCTCTTTATCGAAATTCTTTTCGATCAATTTCTATATTTTTTTTCTTTTCTTATCTCTTTTTTTTCATCTTAAAAATATAAAAAAATTGACAGGACAAAAGAAAGAATTTTGTTATTTCTTAATTTTCGTATCACTTCCGAAAATCGAGATTGCATTTGAGATCGGAGAGAATTTAAAAATGTTTTAACGCAATTAAAATAATCGCTACTCCCTATTTCGGCTCTTTAGCTTCCGCCGCGGTAGAGTTTTTGGTTGAAGCTCAAGGAGCGTGCCTTGTCGGACCCTTTTCGGCGCACAATAGAACGCGCCCCCGACCAGCTCGGAGGGTCCGTCGCAGAAAATTTACGACATTGTGGTTTCGTGTCCTCCGCATTTATCCTTTCGGTCTCGACGCCAGAGGATGAGGAGGATGAGAGAGAAGGAGTTTGAGAGGAGGAGGAGGAGGAGGAGGAGGAGGAGAACGAGGAGGAGGTGGCTTCGTGTTTTTCTCTTCTCTTTCTTAGACTTACGACGGCGTCGCTCTTCTTCTTCTTCTTCTTCTTCTTCTTCTTCTTCTCTTCCTTTTCCTTCTTCTTCTTCTTTTTCTTTTACAGAACTCGACGTATCTCTCCGACAATAAGATGCAACCCAACGCTTTCATTATACCCATTTATCGATCAGCTCTATACTCCGATGATATTTCAATTTACAACTCGATCGATTCTTTTCCTTTCGATTCTCGTTAAATTCTTTTTATTTGTTCGATAAAAATGAAAAATGAAAAATGGGACATTCTTATGAGACATCGAAATTATATTAAGAAATTCATTAGTATTTTTTTTCTTTCTTTCATATTTTTTTTGCTTCGTTCATTTTTCAAGTGCATACATATGTGCGGCGCATGTGTTTACGAAACTCGAAATAGCAACTGGAAAAGTTTTGTTTCGCCTTAGTAATATTTTCACGGAAGCTGTTTATCTTCTTACGTGTTACACTCGGTGCACAGCTGTCGATACACAACGCATATGTAAATATATACATATAAGTCTTAATATTTTGCGATAATGAAAATTGAAAATTTCTATTTTGTACGAGAAATCAAATCGTAGAGGTATAATCGAATAGAAGTATAATATAATCGAAAGCTATATTATAGCCTTATCGAATTTCGTTAATCGAATGCCGCGATAAAACGCTTAGCTTGCAACGAACGTTTATTATTTTCCATTTGTCTTGGCTATTGTTTCCTTTTCGTACCATATCGGTATGTGTACGTGTGCGCGAACACGATCGTTTGATTAAATGGTACACGCTGTATGCATCAATAAATGTGCTAAATATTTTTTAATAAATGAAGAGGAGTTGTATGAGCATTGTCGTAAGAAATCGTAAGTGGAAACGTTAGGTGTCTCTATATAATTTTGTAAAAATAACAATATATTGAACAACTAAACAAATCATACTAATTTCATTATTTCAGATAAACGTAAAAATAATTCGTTTCGCCGGAAATATTTGTTGTACGAGTAAGATAAAAACTTCGAACTTTCAACAATTCTACTCATTTTTTGATTACTTAAGAAACGATAAGCAAGAAAGTAGTACAAATGAAAAGAGAAGGAAGTATTTGAGAAGCGAAAACGAAAAGCAGTTACATATATGCCGATGACACATGCATATAAGTATGTAGATATAACTTGCTGAATATTGTACGTTGCTGCGTTGTACCAAATATTATGATACTTGCGAAAAGTATTTGCTTGCGTACAGTAAAAAATAAAAAAGAATTGGAAAGGGTTCCTTAACAAACCAAAGTTATTAGAAGGGGGCAATAATGCTGCTCTAATGTGAGAGTTACGACGACGAGGCACCAACATGAAACGGTCTGGGACGTAGTTGGTCGGTAAAACTTGCCAACGAAACTGGGCCCCATAAGTTACAATCAGCCGGATACTGCCCACGGGGTCCCAAAAATGCACTGTTTAAATTACTTTAACCGTGGTCCATACTTCGTTTATAATCCATACCATGAGTCCTTCTAATATCACATCCTTAGTTCAAATAGAAAAGAGAGAGAGAGAGAGAGAGAGAGAGAGATTTTTGTTTAGGAGAAACACCTCGTGAGATAGAAACATAAATTCTGTATGGGTAACGATCGGATCTCGTGACGAGATCGAATTATACTATCGTTATGTTCCCCGTTCAGTATAATTTATCCGTATTATTCTCATCCGTGAAATATTTTTCTTGTATATATGTATATATATATATATATATATATATATATATATATATATATATATATATATATATGTATATATATAAATATATATACTGTATGTGTGTGTGTGTGTGTGTGTGTAAAAGAAAAAGAAATAAAGTTACTTAACTTTGTTTTCTTTTACAGAGCCCCATTATTTGATACTCGAATACGTGATGTACGGAAAGTTATTGGCTTATCTACGCGATCACCGCACCAGGCAGGACTTTTACAATTTCAGTGAGGACTCGGCGGCCCTGACATCGAGAGATCTGACGGTATTTGGATACTGCGTCGCTAGAGGCATGGAATATCTCGCGTCAAAAAAGGTAAACTTGCTTTATCAGTCTCCTTATCCGAATGGATGAATGAGTAAGAAAGAAAAACAGATCGAGATTGAGATATAGAGAAAAAGATAGAGATAGAGATAAAGGGAGTGTGAGAGAGAGAGAGAGAGAGAGAGAGAGAGAGAGAGAGAGAGAGAATTAGTGGTATAGTCTCCATTGGTCTTCAAGAGATGGAGGGCCAACGGTAACGAGCGAGACTCACGTGATATTGGCTTGTTTACGGATCAACCGATAACGACGACATCGAAGGAGAGTCGAATCACGTTTCGCGGCAGTCAGTGGGTCAGTATAATTCATTGTCGGTCCCCGGGGCAGGTTTGTCGCGGTAAGAAAAAGTAAGTTTGCGCGGCCCGTGGAGCTGAGAAGAAGAGAGTGTAAGAGAGAGAGAGAGAGAGAGAGAGAGAGGCAAACGACGAAACGGGCCGCATTCAATCCTCTTTTTATTATTATTCTTTTTCTCTTTCCCTCTTTCTCTTTCTCTCTCTCTCTCTCTCTCTCTCTCTCTCTATCTCTCTCTTTCTCTCTCTCTCTTTCTTTCTCTTTTTCCCTTTTCTTTCATGGTAGTCGCGTGCTTCGCGAAGAGGAAAAGAATCGTGATAAATTTCAATGCCGACACCTCGACGATCGTCCTCTACGATCATTTAAAATGTTTACATAGATATACCAAAGCTCGTTAATTTCTCTTGAAAATTAAAAACAATTTTAATTTTAATCGTTGTACGTCATAATGTACACACATGAATTTTATCCATTTCAATCTCTTCATCCTTTTTCTTATCTTTCATTTAATTTTGTCATAATATACACTTATAGGTAATTTCTTTTGTATGTAATTATTTATCAAACTCGACAAATTGGACGATTCTGTGTAAATAATTCGTGACTTCGTAACAAGGCCTTGTATATTCGACGTAAGGAATGTTTAAATCCGACTTACGTCATTCTTATTTGAATCGTAATCGTATGTTATCTCAGCTTCCGTTTTTAAAGTATATAACCACTTATTTACCTACTCTTATTATTTTTGACGAGAATGGATTAAATGTCCTTATTTCTTTTTTCTTTTTTTTTCTTTTTTTTTAGGAAATACAAGAAACGGCAGATTTGAAGAAACGATATAAAACTCGGCCGATGTATTTACATACATACATAGTTACACGTTTGTTCCGTTATTTTAGAATTCATGGATATTCCAACGTATCTCTTCTTCTATGTCAAAAAGATCGTAATTCTACTAACGCTCGAAATCTCGAACACCAAGGTCGGTTAAGACGTTCTCTTACCGAAGTCTTCTACCATGTTGTATTTACACGAAATTTTAGGAAAGGATCGAATTGATTTCTTAAACAAGTTAAACCTGTCAAAATGGTTGTCGTACAAATAGAGATAAATTCTAAAATCTTTTATCTTAATTTCATGTTAGTGAAAAGAAGAAGGTATACAGGAGAAATTCATTGCCATATTTTTTAAATTGAACACATCATACTTTCGTTAAGGAAAATATTTAGTTTTCGAAATCATTAAAGAAATATGTTTTAAGAAATCTTTAAAAAGAATGTCCTGCATATTTGTATGCTGGATTCCTTCGGTATTCGATCTATTAACATTCGAAAAAGAAAAGAAATGAAAAAAAAAAAAAAAAAAAATTAATAACACCAGTCAATTATTTTTTGTCTGGTCGAAAAAGGAAAAGAAAAGAAAAGGCAAAAAGGAAAAGCAAAAAAAAAATTTTAAAAGTAGGATTGTCGATAGGCTTCTCTGAAAGAACGAATTGCGTGTTTCCGTTCGTATAATGGCTTCCCAGAAGCGCAATGCGAAAACTAATCTTCTCGACTTGATGGATAATTGCGTGAATAAGAGAAAGAAAGAGAGAGAAAGAAAGGAAGAAAGAAAGAAAGAAAGAAAGAAAGAGAGAGAGAGAGAGAGAGAAAGAGAGAGAGAAGAGAAGAAAGAGCTAGGTTCTCATAGGTAATTTCAGCCATAGGCAAACTTATCTCTCCTATCTTCGAAAATGCTTTGAAATAGAGAGAATGCATCTAATATCGCACGTGACTAACCGTACGGATCTTTGGTGATTAAAGGACGCCTTGTGCCGGCATTGATTGACAAGGATTTCAAGAGGTTATTTATTATTCGAAATAGGACGTTATCTGATATATCTCCTATCGTAAGTTTTATTAAATAAATTTCAAGGAAAACGGATGCTATTTCTTAGAAATTTTTTATCTAATCTCGTTCTATCTCTTTGATAATTAAATTGATTTACGCCGATCGCATAACATCGATGTTTATAAAAGGTAAAAAGAAAAAAAGAAGAAAAAAGAAAAAAGAAAAAATAAATAAACAAAGAAAAAGAAAAAGAAAAAGAAAAAGAAAATGAAGGATCAGCATGGTACGCATCATTCGCATCTATAGATAACACGAACCTTGTCCGTATTTAACTATTACGAAGGCTAAATTACTTGCTCATTATTAGGATAAAGTAACGAAGGAGGTGGAAATACAGCTGGCAACGAAGTGAGAGCAGTTGTGTCTTCAAACATGTGTTTAGAATGATAACGGGTATGTTCCAACGATCACGTGGTAATTCAAAGGACGTAAGAACACCACGGCACACGTACAACGAATTATTGATTATTGTTCTTCTTGCACATGTGGATAAAAAATCATTTTATTGTACTTATCGAATACATAACACGTTGGGGAGCTTTTTTTTTCTCGCAAATTGATGGACGTCTCACGGCGTCTTCGTGCCGGTTACGAAAATAACGGCGGGAAGTAATAAATCTAAGAGATGAAATCATTAAAGAAGAGATTGGGTGTGTGTGTGTATATATATATATATATATATATATATATATATATATCTTGTTTGCCTTGGCATTGAGTTGTTTGGTTCATTAGCATCATCTACAGGTTAGACTAGGTCCGAAGATTCTAGCGAGAGTTTGCTCGTTCATATTTTTCAACCAAGTGTCTTTATTTGTATTTAATATTTAAATATTAAGAGACAATAATGAGAGAGAGAGAGAGAGAGAGAGAGAGAGATTTTATGATCTTGTACGTGTACGTTCATTTAAATACATTTCTATCGTATTTTTTCAGATAATACATCGGGACCTCGCAGCCAGGAATGTTTTAGTTGATCACAACAAACTCTGCAAGATCGCGGATTTTGGAATGTCGAGATTCGCGAATGAAGATGGCGAGGTGATCGAAACGAGACACGGTAGAAACGCATTGCCGATAAGATGGATGGCACCAGAATCGTTGATTTATTCTCTTTTCACTACGAAGACTGACGTTTGGAGCTTCGGCATTTTAATGTGGGAAATAGTAACGCTCGGTACGTTATTAAAAATGAAAGATATGAAATTTTTACGATCAAAAAATGTCTGTGAAAAACATTTTCTTTGTTCTTTTTTTTCTTTCTTTTTTTTTTAGATTAAATATTGTCGATTAAATACACTATTTTCTCTCTTTTTTTTTTTTTTTTTTTTTTTTTTTTTTTAACAAATAACCCCTCCCCCCATATATTTTCTTTCTTTCGAGTGTCACAATCATTCTTTATCTTGCTAAAGGCACCCTTTAATAAACAAGTCGGATTATATCGTTGCTTGAGGCAATTCTCGAGAATAAATCCCGGTAAGATGAACAGAGAACTGACAAAATATTTTATGTTGTTTAGGCTCAACGCCGTACCCGGATATGACGGCAAGGGAAGTCATGCGGAACGTGCAAAGCGGTTATCGCCTCGAGAGACCGTCCCACTGTCGAAGCGAGCTCTTCAGGGTGATATCCCGATGCTGGCACGCTGATCCCGACCGCAGACCAGAATTTCAAATTCTAAGGAGGGATCTGGCACAACTTCTCGAGGACAATATGAACGGCCATTACGTCGATCTCGAGAGTTTCGCTTCCGAGTGTACCGACTGACGCCATCTCGATTAGACTACTCATTTCTTACTTTTTGCTAAACTTCGATATTCTGATCTTTAACGTCAAACGAAAGAGATAAGAAATATCATAGATCGATTTATCGAAGCAATCGAAAGTTTATATTAGAAAACGAACGAAGTTTGCCATTTTTTACGCCGAACTTTACGTAGGTCGAGACGAACCAGAAAAAGATTCGTTAATTTATTTTTCTTCTTTTTTTTTTTTTTATCATACGCGCGATACAATCAAATCACGTTTGTGCTCAGGTAAAGATTTAAACGTGAACAATGGGGGGAAGGGGATAAGGGAGAAATTTATCTTCATATAGATTTACGTCCATCCGTCCAGAATTTTTTTTTAACGAGAGTATCGTTTGTAACTCGATCGTAAAGCATGTGTATCACAGAAACCATTAGTTAGAGTTCGAAATGTGCTATAATATTAATTTATTCGTTAGAATCTAATTAATTATCTTAAACAGGACAAACTCGACAATAACACTGCATCGTGTTTTTACAAAGATATTAATATCTCTTTCGCGATATCATAATTTTTTTTTCCTCTCATCACTTTTATTTCGTTGTCGCGAACTTGTAAATATTATTGAAGTTACAATCGTTGCGTTATTACACAAAAAATATATATGTATTTTGTTTAGCGTATTTACCCCCAATCAAAAAACAAAAAAAAAAAGGCACGAATTTTTATCTTATGTTCTCCATCATTTTATAATTATTGTATCAATATTATTTCATCAATATTGTATCATTATGATTATTTTAGATGTCATTATTATAAGTAGGAAGATAGATTTTATATCGTTGCAGGCGTTTATTTTTAATCATTCTAGTCTTTCGACGCATTTGGGGTATCGATTGATTATCGTCGATGTATTATGATTCATTTTATTTCTTTTATTTTTTCCACTTTTCCAATAAAAATTTAGAAAATTTATTGCCGGTTTAAAAGAGATCGACTGTTAAAGATCGGTCGGAACCCCAGAGTTGTCAGTTGATTATTTCATTAAGTTTTAATCTTATAATTGCTATATTATAGTTATTGCAAATCTTGATAAAACCGAGTTTCTCGATCGTTTAACGTTTGTTTTTCACCTTGAAAGCAAAAAAAAAAAAAGAAAGAAAGAAACGAGGTTGCGTCTTGATCCTTACGTTACGATGTTTTTTCTCCTTCCAAACAAAACAACAAAACAAAACAAAAAAAAAAAAATAACAAAAAAATAAACAAAAAAGAAAGAGATAATACAAGAAACAATGTATGTAGACTCGACGATTGTATTAAGAAGTTTTCTTTTTTTGTCTTTTATTTTGTCAGTAAACGTTATCCGATTTTTTCAACGGATACTTTAATCTTTTGGATCTTTTATCTGATCCAAGCAAAACCCGATCTCTCAGTAACATTTTCTTTTCTTTTTTTTTTCCACGTCATCATGCCGATTGATTTATTTCGACTGCGATATAAAAAAAAGAAAAAGAAACAAACAAAGATAAAGATCCTTGTAAAAGGTTTCTTGTAAAATCGAAAGATTTGAAATGAAAAAATCTTAGAGAGGAATATCGATAGAGATCGATATGTACGGCGAGTAAGTATTTACTTACCTCTCTCTCTCTCTCTCTCTCTCCCCTCCCTCTCCCTCTCTCTCTCCCTCCCTCTCCCTCTCTCTCTCTCTCTCTCTCTCTCTCTCTCTCTCTCTCTCTCTCTTGATCGAGTTCTTTATCCGGGGAAACGTTTTAATTAAATTAATTAAAGTGGCACACATCCGCCGCGCGTCGATTTAATTACGACGATGTAACAAATTGTAGTGGACCGCCGCGGGGTAGGGACGAGTTAGCGTGGGTGTACGTGTATCGTAAATCTTTCTTCACGTACACGTAAGCGTATGTATGTACATATGTTATACATACGTATATATATATATATATATATATATATATATATATGCATATATATATATACATATATATGTATATATATACGCTTTCTTACTCGAGATTGTTATAATTAATTCACTTCGTGGAAGCTTTTGCGTCAATTAACACCCATGCTCGGCACGTTTTCATTGCGAGAAATATATGTCGAGATTGAAAGCATACCTCCATATGAAATGACAAAATAATTAAACATTAAACTCGCATCTATGTACAATACTTCTTGTACTTTTTGTACTCTTTCGGAATTTTAAAAGGCTCGATATTACGCTTGAGACACGTTTTATTATTTTGTTTTCTTTCCTTATTTATACATACGTATATATATATATATATATATATATATATATATATATATATATATATATATATGTATGGTGAGTTGTTTTTTAAATTTGGACATTTAAAAATCTTGAAAATAATGTATTTTTAAAAAGGAAAGTTCGAAATAAAAGTTTTTTTTCTTAGTTTCGTGGGGCTATACATTATAGCGTTGTTTATTTCTGATTGAATGTTTTTAGAGTTATTTCGAAATCGATTTTATTTTTTTATTTAAATAGAAAATTATAATTTTTGTAGCGTCATATTATTTTAATTATTTTATTAAAAAAACAAAAGAAACGAAAGTTTATCATCTGAAAAATTTTCTTTTCTAGCATCTAGCCTTCACTTTCTATGATATTTAATATTATTTAGATAAAAAAAAGAAAATAAAATCAAGTAGAGATATAAGAGAGAAACGAGAATTACTTCTTAGAAAAATATTACTTTAATAAATATTCAAAACGACTGTCCTCACTTTCAATACATTGGATAGGATAGTAGTTACTTGTCAGTTGCCAGTTGCCTGACCTGTTTCGTCCTGTCCTATCCTGTTTTTTTTTTTGATTTAGTAAGGTAAGGGCCGTCCTTTTTGAATATTTATTAAAATAATACTTTTCGAAGAAGAAATACCTGTTCTCTTTTATAATTCTTATTACCACAGTTTTTTCTTGTCTAAACAAATTTAAAAAATCTTAGAAAATAGAGACTTGAGAAAAATTGATTTTCTTTCCTACACGTAAAATAAGATTCCGTTGCAGAAATTATAACAATTCCCGATTAAAAACATTAAGTTGAACCGTTAAAAATGTTCGCCGAATAAAAAAAAAACAATGTTGCGTTTGTTGCCCTCTTCCCACGTTCCTCCCCCATAAACGAAAACAACTTTCGTTTTGAACTTTCTTTTAAAAAATGCTTGTTATTTTCGGAAGATATTTAAATGTCTCGATATAAAAAATTGATCATCTATAATAAAAGTAGATTAGGTTAGCCAATAATCAGGTAAAATTTAAATTTATATACTGTAAAAATCCATGGTTATAATGGAATGGAGTTATGCAATTAACAGTCATGTTAACGTTTTAATTAACATCTTTCTAAAGTATACAATTAAGATTTTTCACTGATTATGAAATATCTTATTAAGTTAATTGTAGGACACTTGTAAAAGTAGGTATAACATCGATTACGTGTTTTAACATAGTTCTAGAGAAAGAGAGAACAGTATGAATGGAACAAATGACTCAGAAATATTAGCAACGAATTGTGTTCGACTTTACGATCTTCAAGATTTATAAAATACGAGCGCAACGTTCTCGAACGAATCCAAAGATTAAGTTTCAAAGTAACGACGAAGTCAGCTTTCACGTTTGGCTCAAAGGCTTAGCTTTATTACCTACGTACCTACGTACGTATGTATAGTACTTTCTCTGTCTCTGTCTCCATCTCTCTCTCCCTCTCTCCCTCTTTCTCTCTCTCTCTCTCTCTCTCTCTCTCTCTCTTTTCTATCTTATTTCTTCAAGTTTGCCAGTACGTTTATACTCACTCACCGTACGCATGAGTTTTTTATATTTTATTTTTCTTCTTTAGTACAGTGTTGCGAATCCATTATTTATCGCTCCCACGTCGCAGATTCGATATCTTGCCAAAGAGTCTTACTGCGGCCTCGTCTTTGATTCATGTAGACTCGCGAACGAGTCTCGAATCCTGAGAATACAAGTGGAAGGAACTGGAAACTCTCGTACTTCGAGTGCACGGTAAGCTCCATTTCGGAATTTTTATATTTATTTTAGTAATCTCTTCACGTTGTTAAATATTTCTTCGAGGGTGGGGGTGGGCGGAGAAAAAAAAAAAAAAAAAAAAAAAAAAAAAAAAAAAGAAAAGAAAAAAAGAATAAAAATAACAAAAGATAAAGAGTAAAAACAAAAAATAATAAAAAGTTCGAAAATTTAATCGAAAGATAAATCTTAATATGAAGGACCACCGACGTAGTTATCCTGCGTTGTAAGGAAGATCGGAAAATGATCGACGTACTTTTACTTTCTTCCCACGCTTTCTGCACGAACGAGGGATGTACAAGTGTAGAATAAAAAAAGAAGAAGAGGAAAAAAAGAAAAATTAAATAGGAAGTTACGAAGAATAAACGAGTTGAGAGAATAAGAAAGAGAGAGAGAGAGAGAGAGAGAGAGAGAGAGAAAGAGCACGTACATGCAATATTTTGTCCAAACCTCCAATCATTCTCGTTGTTGTCGTCGTTGCATTGCTTGGATATTGCGAATTGTATATCTTCTTCTATCGTCTCCCGCAATGTTCGAGATTTCCTCTTAGTTCCTTTCATTTCTCCTTCCGTTTGAAAGGAAAAGAAATAAAGTGGACGATCCGTACGCACGGTCATGTGTTGGACAAGAATCGTTATCGTAAATTGGATCGCATTCCTGAAATCTTGAAATAACCATAAAACGTAGGGAGGCTCGTTTATGGCTCGAGGTTATGGAAAATGATGAGGGAGTTAGGTATCCTACGGTGGGAGGGGGCAACAAACGAAGATGATAACTTCGTTGGAAACTCTTCCGCTGTCACGATATTAATGTTAAGAAAGAAAGAAAAAAAGAAAGAAAGAAAGAAAAGAAAATAGAAATATCATGAATTATTTATCTATTAGATCTATCTTGAAGTAATAATACATATAGGAAAGTAGTTTCTTTCGATGTTTATGAAACGAATCTAATAAAAAATAATAGTGAAAGCCTATTAACATTGACTAAGTTGCACCTGTTATACGTTCAATTTCAAGAAACGATGATTGAGATTTTTTTAGAAAAAGAAAAGAAAGAGAAGAAAAGGAGGAATAAAAAAATTAAAAAGAAAAAGGAAATGAAATGAAAAGAAGAAAAAGGAGAAAAAAGAAATGAAAAAAAAAAAAAGGAAAAACGAGAGACAGAGAAAGTCTTTCGTCGTCGGCACAGATGAGACAGGATGCAACTCGATTATATAGCATATTTATACGTATGCCTATTATGAATATATATATATATATATATATATATATATATATGTATGAATACATATACCAAGATGTATATATGTATGATAATAAAAGACGACTTGCGGTCCTTTCTAATCCTAAAACAAGAATGACGTCTAACTCGAAAACCAGATCCTCTGGTTTTGTCCTACTTTCCTTCGATCTCTGTTGCGTACATCCGAAAAATATCTCAAAAAAAGAGATAGAGATAAAGAGAGAAAGAGAAAGAGAAAGAAAGAGAGAGAGAGAGAGAGAGAGAGAGAGAGAGAGAAAGAGAGAGATTTAAAAAGTCTTATTCATCGCTGAATTATCTTTCATCTTCCTTTCTTTCTAACCGACCAAGTTGGTCGGCCAATGTCTTCTGATACAAACTCGAAATTACCCGAGTGTACTGACCTACATATTTTAGTAAGAGAAATGGTTTTAACTAACACTATCAGAAATTTTTCAACGATACTAATCGAAGTAATTCAAACGAAAACGACATTGAAAATGTTCTTTAAATATTCTCAAGAAAATCATCGATAAAAGGTATCGAATCGTACGGTTTCATGCTTCACTTCGAGATAACTTTCACTCGATTCGCTTCTAGTATATGGTTTAAGAAAAGCATAGATTATTCGATAAGAGAGAGAAAGAGAGAGAGAGAGAGAGAGAGAGAGAGGAGAGAGAGAGAGAGAGAAATTAGAAAACGACTGTTAGACGAAATAACAAGAAAGTTTAAAGTTTACTTATCCTATTATGTTCGAATAATAGTTAAGTACTTACTTACATGTAAGTACTTTGACAATTTTGTAATAATACATTTTCTGATCGAGTATTATTAAAGATGAATCTGTCGATAATTTTCGAGAGTGGTAAATATTAATTATCAAAGATTGCCAGAAACGAGAATCATCGTATTTAAAGTCTCACTCATGTATTATCTTGTAAAGGTACTGGTAAGTACAAGGCGCTTTCACCCTTCGCTTCATCGTGCACCTGCTAAAAGAGACAACCTCTGGGCAGTCGCGAAACGAATCTCGAGAGCAAAGAGATCTATTATAAAGAAAGTTCATCAACCCGGACTCGAGTGAAATATTCTATTTTTTATTTTATTTCTTGTATCTATTTATTTTTTTTTTTTTTTTTATACCAAATGTTTTTACACCGATTAATTTGAAAGGATTTTTTTTCTTGTTTTCTTTTTTTTTTTTTTTCTTTTTTTTGTTAACGTTTAATATTAACGCGACTTCTTGATATAGAGATCATATGAAAAATATAAAAAAGAATAACAATAATAATTAAAAAAAAAAGATAGAGATTAGGCTATTTTAAAAGAAAGAAAGACTTGTTTTCACACAAAGAGAACGAAGAGTAGATGTATAAGAAGAGAGCAGGAAGAGAGTGGCCGACTTCTTCTTCTTTTTCTTCCTTCTTCTTCTTCTTCTTCTTCTTCTTCTTCTTCCTTCTTCTTCTTCTTCTTCTTCCTCGGCAGTCGAAGCAACACAAGACATGCGCCTCGAGTATCTCGACGATACTTAACTATGTACTACGTTCCGGTTTTCTCGGTCACGGCTAAGCGAACGAAACATCTTTTTCTGTGAGAGAGATTCTCCTTCTGTTGGATAAAATTATCAATTCGTAATGGAACGACCTTAAATATAACATCCTCTATTTGCCTCATTGCTAACAACGAGCATGAATTTTATGAACAATCGAAGCGAAAACGAACGTCGCACTTTTTTTTTGTCCTCCTTCCTTTTTCTTTTTTTTCTTTTTCCTCCCACTTCCCCCTACCCTCATAAAATTTTGTCCAACGAAGAAGTTGAATAAACAAGGATGAGTTCGCGAAAATGTACGTGAACTTTTTTCTCGAAGTTTCATTGCGATGAAAAAGTTCAATCAACGGGGCAAATATCGAGTTTGTACGATCGTGTTTGTAGAAAGAGAAAACAATATCTTTTCTTTATTCTCGAGAAGAAAGGAAAAGAAAAAAGATAGAAAAAAGAGAAAGAATTATAAAAACAATCATATATGGGGAAACGATCTCGTGTGTTAAAAGTTTTGCGTGATGTATAAAGAATGTTTATGTTTCGAGAAAAAGTGTAAACGTGGCTCCCGCGTAGACACGACATAGAGGGGAACGAATCTTCTTCTTCTTCTTCTTTTTTTTCCTTTTTTGATCCACCTCCCCTAGGTACACCTCCACTACCATTACCACCACCTCTACCATCTGCTATCAAGAGACTGAAAGTCCGAGCTCGCGAGTTTCGCGCTGTTGGAAGAAGAGATCAGTAGTAAACCATTCGATGAAGTCGGTTGAATTTTGACCTCGATAGGAAACAGATGTACGAAGATTCGTGTTCGTGAATTATACGATTGATAAATTATAAATAACGATCATTAGGCTCTTTCAGTGGATCGTCGCGTGTGTGTATCCAGTGATAAACAATCAATCTATAAATTTTCCGAGAGAGATAGATTAAAAATTCTGAAGCTGAGATGAGAATACGACGGTCTCTCATAATTTTGGTAAGAAAATTTATTTCGATCTTCCAAAAAGTAAATAAAAAAAAAAAAAGAAATAAAAAAAGAGGAACAAAAAATATTACAATTGATAGAATTAATATGATAAAATTAATTATGTGGAACGGTTTTACGATATATATATATATATATATATATATATATATATATATATATCGTATAAATACGATATATATATATATCGTAAAAACATATAAATATATATATATATATATATATGTATGTATAACGATTTTCTCAGGGGCAATGTTTTTAAATAAGAAATAATATTATTTAACTTTTTCTGAAGGAAATAATCACGGAAGCGAGACGAAATCGTGCCGTGACAAAATGAGACTTTAAATAGTAACAATTTTCCAGTCGTCGAATCGATTAACTCAGCAAAGGTAACAAATTACAAAGGGTTGAACGTCCCCTTGAACAGATTTGCACTTGTCTCAGTCAACTTTTATCTCGATAAAGTGGAACAACCTTTACCGTGGCCTTGATCCGAGGAAGCCGGTAGAACGAGGAAAAGTAATAGAACGTTCGTTTATGCTGGAATACCGAGTTCCCTCTCAGGAGAAAGGTTCATTAACGTCATCTGCATATTTCCTCTCTCTTTCTCGGCTATTAAAAGAGAAAGATCGAAACTACATCGCTGCTTAAAAATAGCAATTACGAGAGAAATAAAAAAAAAGAAAAGAAAAGAAAAGAAAAAAAAATAAAGAAAGATTCGTTCGAATGACGATCATGAAAATGATTTCAGTGAAATCGTTGTCGACCTCTGCACGTCCTTCTTTTTTTATTCTTTATTTTTTTTTTTTTCATCTTCTCCTACCTCTTCATCTTCTCCTTCCTTCTTGTCTTGCACGGATGCTTACTGGGTCAACGTCGATTACAAACGCGTAGAACGGGATGAAAAATGGCTTCGTAGAGAAACATAGTTTCCTATTTTATGGCGATTTCACGACGGATAATAGATGTAAACTTATCGTATTAGTCTATACGATCCATCTACGTTGGGAAATGTTTATCGTGAATTTGCTCGATAAGGCAGCTATTATAACTTTAGTATAGCACTTCGTGTAGGACGTTTATTTGGAACGACAGTGTGAGAAACTTACGAGAGAACCTGTTATATTCGAGAGTGAGAGAGAGAGAAAGAGAAAGAGAGACAGAGAGAGAGAGAGAGAGAGAGAGATAAGTAAGTGGGCGGAAGTAAATATAGATAAACTGGATATTTCAAGATACAATTTTTACATGCAAAAATGACGAATCAATTTTTTCAACCTATTTAGAACAATAGAGTAAGAAACTTACGAGAGAAGCTGTTATATTCGAGATTGAAAGAAAAAGAGAGAGAGAGAGACAGAGAAATATATGAGCAGAAGTGAATACAGCTGAACAGGATATTTTGAGATTCAATATTTATATATAAAAATGAAGAATTAATTTTATCTAGCTACTTAGAACAATAGAGTGAGAAACTTAAGTGAGAATCTATTTTGCTCTAAAGAAAGAGAAAGAGAGAGAGAGAGAGAGAGAGAGAGAGAGAGAGAGAAAAGAAAAATATATAAGCAAAAATGAATATAGGTAATCTGGATATTTCGAGATTCAATCTTTACATGCGAAAATAATGAATGAATTTTTATCTAGCTATTTATATAACAATAGAAAGAGAAACTTACGAGTAAATCTGTTACATTCAAGAATAAAAAAAAGAGAAAGGAAGGAATACATTGATAAAACTGAATACTAGTAAAGAGGGCATTTCGAGATTTATTATTTATATATAAAAATGATGAATTAATTTTATTTAGCTATCTAGAACAATAAGAAGATAATTTTAAATTATAATCTGTTATATTCAAAAGAGACAAAAAGATATAAAGATAGATAGATAGATAGATAAATAGAGAGAGAGAGAGAGAGAGAGAGAGAGAGAGAAAGAGAGATAATGAAATACATGTGCTGAATTGAATACAGATGAACAGGTCATGTTAAGTTTAGATACTTATATGCAAAAATGACGAATGAATTTCATATAACTATTTAGACAGTGTGAGATATTTACGAGATAATCTATTATATTCCAGAATCAGAGAGATATAGAGAGAGAAGGAGACAGAAATACGTGGGCGAAAGTGAATATAGGTAAACTGGATATTTCGAGATTTAATTTTTACATGCGGAAACTATGAATGAATTTTTATCTAGCTATTTAGAACAATAGGTCGAGAAATTTACTAGTGAACCTGTTACATTTGAGAGTGAAAGAGAGATAAAAATAGAAATACGTGGGCAAATCTGAGTGTAGGTGAACAGGACATTTTATTATTCAATACTTATATACAAAAATGATGTATAAGTTTTATTTAGCTATTTAAGACAATAGGAAAAGAAATTTACGTGAGAACGTGTTGTAGTCAAGAGACAGAGAGAGAGAGAGAAAGAGAGAGAGAGAGAGAGAGAGAGAGAGAGAGAGAGAGAGAGAGAATATAAATGAAAACAGAACACTTCTGTATCGTTCAATATTAAGAAAAATGGCAAATGAATTTTTTTTTAATTATTTGTAAATAAACGAATTTATATATATATATATATATATATATATATATATATGTTAATGTATAATATATATTATATATATATATATATATATATATATATATTCTTATTACATAAATTTTTAACTGAGATATAGTTAACCAAAAGAGAATAAATAAGATATTAATGGAAACTCTTTCGGAGTTTTTTTTTTTTTTTTTATATAGTATGACACTAAACTCGTATAGTCAGCGGTGACTTGTTGTTCGGGATTCTTAAAAGAGATTCCTCTTCGTGATAATCTTAAGTTAACTGGAAAACTAGTAGATAATGCTATATAAACCGAGCTTCCTCTTACGAATAACTGTTACGTCTCCACATGTAATACTATCTTGTGCACGCGCTACAATTGTTCCTTCTCGAGGAAGTTGCATCGTCTTTAATTGTGCCTTGAAATCATTTCTTAATTAAAAACTACTGGAATATATTAGTTTATCCTTTCTTTTTGTTTCTTTCATCTTTTTAATATTTTGTTACGCGTGATATCGCAATAGTCTCTTTTTTCTTGTTGTTTTTCTTTTTTAATTTTTTCTTTTTTTTTTTTTTTTTTTTTTTTTTTTTTTTTTTCATACCATCTTAGATAATTCTAGATTTTCTTTTAAATATTAGAACGCATGATCTATATATCTTTCGAGAATGAATATTTTCCAATGCATAATTTCACGCGCACATATCAAACATATCTAGAATTCCAGGCTATCTATTAAAATACGAAGAATCTTATACGACACGCACCTGTTCATTATAACAAATGATTTTTACTCGTAGATATCCTTAAACGTAGTAAAGTAAAAGAAAGAAAAAGAAAAAAAGGAAGAAGAAAAAAGAAAAAAATAACATTGCTTTCCGTTTCACTCTCTAGGCGGTCGTACTACTATCCTCGTTTAACGTCGACTCGAAGGAGGATCGGAAAGACGATGGAATCTACGAGGATAAAAACTCAACGAAAGAGGACGTTTCTGTTTCTTCGACGATGAACGAGGAGCAAATTAGTGTCAAGAACAGGACCGATAAAGTACGAGACTTAGTGAAATCCGTGAGTAAGCAATAAAATAAAACAGAAAAAAAGTACAAGATTTCTTTATCTGAAACAACATACGAGTGTGATTATTTTTTATCTGGACGTTATCTTGAATGAAATCATTTTTCTTATAATTATCATTGATTATTCATTGTTTTCATTGATTTTATTTAATTCTTATTATTCCAAGAATATTATGCTATGTTTGCTAGTCAATTTCAAAGAAATTTTGCTAATTTAAGCAATAATTATTTATTGTTAAAAGATTTTATAAATACTATGTAAAATCAACGACTGATAACGATAATGATAATAATAATATATAACAATATATGTATATAATAATATATATCTTTATAATAACATTATTATTAGTATATATATAGTATAATATAATAATACTGTTATATTATATATATTATATAATAATAATGTTATAATAATAATATATTATTATTATTATTCTTATTCTTATTATTATTATTATTATTAAAAAATACAATTTGCAGCATTAATAAAGATTAAATTGATAAGGATTAACTAAAAAAAATCAACTTACACTGACTTATCAATTCCAAATACTTTTATCAAGATATTTAAATTTTTATCTCTTCAAGAATGTTATAGTATACTTTCTAGTCAACTTTTATTGAAGAAAATTTGTAAAGTTTAACGATAGTTGTTTATTATTGAAAATGTTTATAAATATTATGTAATAATAATAATAATATTATTATTATTATTATAATTTATATTTATATAATAATAAAAAAATGCGCTTGCCTGCATTACTGAAGGTTGGATGGATAAGAATTTAATAAAAAAAAGTCAATTTCAAAGACTCAATTACTTTTTCATAATTAAAATAAAATTCGTTCTTTCGTCAAATTTCAATTGCTTTTATGAAGGTATTTTAATTCTTATCATTCCAAAGGTATTATAGTATATTTACTAGTTAACTTCAAAGAAGTTTTGTAAAATTATTATTAAAAATGTTTATAAATAATATGTGAAATCAACGATTGATAACGATAATAATAATAATAATAATAATAATAATAATAATAATAATAATAACAATAATAATATCATATTATATAATAACATAATAATAATAATATAATAATAATTTATATAATAATAATTTTTTTTATATAATAAAATAATATACAATATTATTAAAAAAAATGTAGTCGGCAATATTACTAAAGGTTGGATTGATAAGGATTAAATAGAAAAAAAAAAAAAAAAAAAAAAAAAAAAAAAAAAGAAAAATCAGTCGACTTCACTGACTTATCTAATTTCACTTTTTAAAGGCCCTTAAAGTGACAGAGAAGAGGGAACAGATCGGCGAGGTAATACCAATAATACGTAGTATGTCGGTACGGCAAAAGTTGCTTATGGCGAGATTAATTTCAAAGAGAATAAGCGATAACGAAACAACGCCGTCATCTCCGATAGTGGAGACTCGATCTCTCTTTGGCGATGAGGATAGCAGCAGGAGGAACGCCTCGAGAGCTCTGATGTTGCCTATCAGTGCAGACATCGCAAGGATCATTTCCGACGACATTTCTGGAGATGAGATGGAAGAGGATGAAGAAGATGAGGAAGAGGAGGAGGAGGAGGAGGAGGAGGAGGAGAAGGAGATGAAGGAGGATGAAGACGAGAAAGAAGCAGGTGAGAAGAAAGAGAAGGATGTAAAGGATGAGGAGGAAGGGAAGGAAAAAAAGGAAGATGATGAGGTGAAAATCGAAAAGGAAAAAGAGAGAGAAGACGGGAAGGAAACTGCGGAGGAATTGCCAAAGGTAATTTCAACTTTCTTAATTAACGCGATATGGATAATAATCCTTATTATGAAATGATGTCTTCTATCCTTGTTTTCTCTCTTTCTCTCTCTTTCTCTCTCTCTCTCTCTCTCTCTCTCTCTCTCTCTCTCTCTCTCTCTCTTGTTTCTTTATTTTTCACATTCTTTCGTTTTTTTTCCTTCTTTTTTTCAATGTGAATTCTTCACTACTTGTTACGTTACTCGTCCTCGGAAGGTGGAAATAATTTGATACTATGCCATCCTGTCGCAATTTGAGAAGTCATAAAATGTTTTCTTTAAGGTTAATAAAAAAAAAAAAGAAAAAAAAGAAAAAAGAAAAAAGAAAAGAAAATACAAGAAATATCTTACTCCTTTGAAAATAAATCATTTTAATTCGCAAGATGTCTATTGATATTAGAATCAACAATATAAACGAATTAACACATTTCTCCGAGAGAGTCTTTCGTTTTACACTTTCACGAGGAGTTCACGTTTGCCATGCATAATCGCAATGCCTCATGAAACTTTTCCCGACATGGCTATTAAAGAGAGAAAGAGAGAAAGAGAGAGAGAAGGAGAGAAAGAAAGAAAGAAAGAAAGAAAAATAATAGAAAAGAAAATAAGAAGATAAAAAAGAAAAAGAACGAAACAAATCTATGTGTGTTCTTATTTCCTGAGATAATTTTCTCTACTTCAACGAAATATACAATTAGCGCATGACCGTGAATGCGAAAGTGCAATTGCAACGTCGTAAATGTGGAATATCTAGATATTTAAATATCTCGGAGAGATCGAAAGGGTTTACTTTAACGTTAATGATCCCTTTGAAATCGATCTTCGTCTCTTTTCCTTCTTGTTGTTTTTTCTTTCTTTCTTTTTTTTTTTTTTTTTTTAATTTAATTTTGTTGGACGTTCAAGGCACAAGAGTTGCGATCGGCAAGACCTGTCCCAAGAAGACGGCCCTTTTATCGGATGCCGCCGCCTCCACCGGTGAATCTACCAACGAGAAGACCGTCTTCCCTCAACAGAAGAAACGTTTTTACAGGTCGGTCTATTCTATCTTCTTTGTTGTGAACAAATAAAAAAAAAAAAGAAAAAAAAGAAAAAAGAAAAAAGAGAAAAAAAGAGAAGTAAAAGTCTCGTGGATGTCATTATTTCCTGGCAAAAGATTATCTGAGATAAGGAAAATTGGATCTTTCGCTTTTACAGATCCATCGAGAATGTCTCCATTGAGACCATCAAGAAAACCTTTCGAGCCAAAGAGGGTTCCCACGGATAAGGAATGTACTTTCTTTTCTAAAACCGTATGTCTCGATGCTACGGATTATCCGCAGTAAGTACAATAGCATATAATATTATTCAAAAGTTAAGATCGATTTTTATTTTCGATAGCGTAAAAAATAACTTTTGTTTTATTTTTTATTTTTAATTTTTTCTTTTTTTTTTTCCTTTTTTACATTTTTCTACCCTATTAAAGTGAAGCGATAACGAGGAGTTTAAGAAGCAACAAAGACATGGTGGCAGCTTTGTTGACTGATTACAAGGTACAAGAGGGAAGATTCGACGACCATTCGTCAGGTCCTTTTGAAAATCGATATGAAAATCGTTATGAGAATCGTTACGAGAGTAATGAAATCAAAAGGTGAATTTAAATAATATCTATGAATATTAATCGCTTGATTATTATTTACACAGTTAAATTTGAACAGTTAAATAGCCTTATAATGTAAGCGATAATTTAACGAAGATAATGATGCTTTAGAAATCGGGAGACACGGAAAGATTGAAAATAAAAAAAAAAAAAAAAATAAAAAAAGAATAAAAAAAAAAGAAAAAGAAAAAGAACTTTTTCTTAATAGAGTGAGAACGATTTCAGGGTATATTTCACATCGTTTAATTAACTTTCACCATTTTCAAATGCAATCCATCGTTTGGAAGGAAACATACGAGACATATACCATTAATTATATAGTTACATAAATGCAATAGTAAACATCTGATAATAAATTTCTTTCCTTAGATCTGACAATCCATTTGACAATGTCGAAGAAGGATTCACATGTCCGTCTACAGTTAAATATGCACGTCCACAATTGGCCAGAGCGGCATCTGGAATTTGGAAATATATAATAAATACGGGAGAGCATACTCAAACGTTACGTTTGGAGAAGTGTTCGTAAGTGTTGATCTTTGAAGACAAAATTAACGTTTTAAGTGAACAGTCAGAAAAAATTGATTCAATTGATAAAAATAACGATATCTTATCTTTTATTTCAGTAATACTCGAAGCAGTTGTTCCTTCATATCGGAGAACTATCGTTCCTCTTGTGTACAAGTTTACAATTATCATCGATTGTTAACATGGGATTCAAAATTAGGTCTGCATATGGATATATTTAAGGTACCTACCTGTTGCAGTTGTCACGTTCATGGTTATTCCGAGATATTTCCACCTCATGAAAAAGATCCGCCGTTAAAATCTAAAGAAAAATTTCCTGGAGCTGAATTTGTTACTAATAACGAGTCAAAGGACGATTATCAAGAATTGACCAAGCCCAATCATAATTATGTCAGTAAATACAACAATCCAGGTCCGAGCTACGATTCGGATATCGGTAAATACTACAAAAATTTGTTGTCATTAACGAGATATCACGATTGTCAAAATAAATATTTTCTAGCATTGTCCAGTAACAAAAGGCCGGTGATAGAGACTTCGTCGACCAGCCGACCCAGTTTCACCCTTCCTGGTCGAACCAGACCAAAGGTACCCTCGTCCGTTCACAGACCCTTCGATAAATTACCTCATCAACATGCACCCAATACGAGAGCTCCTGGATACATTGGCCCATTGAATAAAGGACATTCTTCTAGGCCTACTAGACATAGACCACCGTTCAGAAGGGAATCTATTTCTCAAATGGAAGAATTCCCTGATAATTCTAATAATAGCTCATTTAACAGGTCAGTCATATCATTAAAAACGAAAGTATAAAGAGTTCTCTGGTAAGGTCGTATTGATGATTAATTAAGCCAGGTTTATTAAATGTTCGTCAATCTCTTTTCCTCTTTATCACTCTTTCTCTCTCTCTCTCTCTCTCTCTCTCTCTCTCTCTCTCATAATTTTTTGATAAATTTAATATCTATGTTATTTGATGACCATTATATAGTGTCGGTTTCTCTTGATAACTGTCTTGATTTTATTATCATTACTATTAGAAAGTTTTGCACATTTTTCTCTTTTTTGTAATAGAAGAACATTAGATGTTAAAAATAAACACTTTGTTGTCTTCCACTTTTGATGAGATATAAAATTAAAATAAAATCCTAAATTAAAAAAAAAAGAAAGAAATATATAGACATTGTTAATCCAGTTTCAAGTATTTAACTAATACATGTTTAATACAGTTATTGTTTTACAGAAATATCATGACAAATATGGAGAAGTGACACGAATTTTTTGAAAAAATCAATATACCGGGTGTCACATTTTAAACGATCCAACCAAATATTTCCAATTCTATTGGATTTGACAAACAAACGTTTCAAGTAAAAGTTGTGAAGTTTTTAAAAAAGAAATGTAATATTTATTGCAATTACTTTATAGAGGATGAAGTTAGACAATTGTATCTAGATTGATATTATAGTCATAGTATTTTTTTTTAATGAAGATCGATATTTTAAATTTAACAATAGTTATAGAGAATTTCAATACGAATTCAATGAGTACCTATAAAGTATTTTTTCATCGATATTTCATCGGGTTATAATAATTAGGAAGAACAATCACAGGTCACATATTACAGAACACAAAACAAAGAACAAAGAAAACAGATCGCAATCATATATCACAGATTATGTCATAGAACATAGATAACAGATCATAAATCACAAGTGCCGTGACATACTGAGCCATAATTATTATCGTCATAACTCGATAAAATTTCAATGAAAATATATTCCTTGGATTCGTATTGATACTCTCTATAACTTTCGTCATACTTACAATATCGATTTCAATAAAAAGATATTATTTTGGTTTTTGTATCTTATGAACAGTTTTTTTTATAAAATATTTTCAATAAATTACATTTCTCCCTACAAATCTCAAAACTTTTATTTGAATCATTTATTTATAAAATTCAATAGAATTGATGATATTTGGATGGATCGTTTAAAATGAAATAATCAGTATAATAAATTTGATTTGTGTCAAAAAAATGAATCCTTTTTCTTTGTGCAGGTATAGTCAACCGTTCGATCAAGATACAAACATTTCTACTAGACTACAAAATAGTGGCTTTGACGAAGAATATCAAGAACCTCCAAGACGAATCAATTATAACTATCATCCGATCTTAGATTTCTTTAAACCGGAAGCATCGATGCTGCAATCTTCGGAAATCAAATTCCCAATGCAATTGTCCGACGTTCCAAACGATTCGAATTCTTGGAAACCGATGTTAACATCTTAGAATATCTCGTTATCTTTTATCAGTACCTGACGCATCGTTCTTTCGCAAAGAATTGTAATTATCTTCTTCTGTATTTGTTATTTATCGAAATTCATGATCGATCCAAACGATCGTGTATTATATAAAGGATAGATGTATAAATTTTGTTAAAAACAAAAAATTTTTAAATATATGTACATATGTATGTAAGTCAAATATATATATATATATATATATATATATATATATATATATATATATTTATTTATGCAATAACGAATATGAATCTCAATGACGAATTCGTGCTTAAATATCGGAATACAGTATTATATTCGTTCGCATTAATGTATCTTTTATTAAAGATGACTTCTATAATAGTATCATAAGTCATCCTAGATAAATGATCAATTGTTCGTGACCGTTTTTTATATTTATTATTATATATTGCTGTACTCTTTATTTATACGTTAAATTTAAGAAAATAAAATGAATTATCATATACCTATAATAATAATAATAATAATAATAATAATATATACATATTATATATATAAATATCTATTATATACACACACGCACACACATATACATATGTATACATGCATATGTTTACATACATATACATTACATGTGTATACATATATATACATGTATATGTTGGAAATGAAATTCTAGGTGATTACCCAAAACAAAAAAGAAAAGAGAAAGATGATTATTAAACTTGAATTTGAAGACGATAAATTCTTCGAAATCGTCGACGACTTCTACTCGTTAACGTTGAAAGAAGGTTACACTTATTTTTATTTCATTCGAATAAAAACAAGTAGCGATTCTCTCTCTGTGGAAAAAGGAGCAATCGAAATATTTGAAATATCGTGAGACCAAATAGACAGAATGCGAAGCGATTTACTTGACTCGGTCGTCCGTGAATCGTTTGTCTCGGCAAAAGCTATTATCTGACTCCTAACCGTGTCGATTCGCGAAGCGTGACGACTCCATGCAGCATGCGTTTCGACTTTCTTCCTTCGACCGAAACTTCTAAAGAACTATTATGGAACCTTCTCTGTGGAACGCTTCAACTAAGAGTTCGTAGCACTTTGAATCATGTGGTATGAACTCATTAGCACGATGACTACCAACACTTATATACAGGGTGTCCCGTTTATATCAAACAAAAATTGAAATATCTCGTGAGAGACTGAACCTATTAAAATGATCTTTTAATAGATTTGTTTGGTATGAAGAGACATGTCATGTAGGGCCAATATTTTTAGAGATCAAATAATGGGAAAAATTTCGAAATCAAATTTATTTTTTTTTTTTTATATGAAAATATATTTTTTTCTTACAGTTGGATGGCTTTTGTTAAGACGAATTCATCAACTTACCATATAAGGTATTTTATTGTTGTAAAGTGTTATAAATTATATTATAAATTTGTGTGTTCCGAAGTGATATAATCACGTATCGCGGGTTGCCTGTTACTAGGCTATATGTTGCATACGAAGGCCGAACTTCTTACGAAATACATTTTGTTTAATTAGCCCTGTAATTTGAGAAGCATAATGGGAACATACTTTACTATGAGAACATACTTTATTACAATGTTATATTGCGTTATATCGTATTATTTATAATACTATATTTATTATATTGTATCATAGTGTATCATAGTGTATCATAGTGTATCATAGTGTATTATATTATAGCCTCAGTTATATAATAAAATAAACATTTGTACAATTAAGAAATATAATGTATATACTATTACTAATAACAATGAAAATAAAAATGTTTAACGCGAAGAAAAAGTCACAGTGTTCTTTACTAAATCTTCTATCATTACTCTTCTTATTTAAAAAATTGACTTTTTTAGAATTGACAAATTCTGGACAAAGTGAAAATCGTTCCTGGAAAAGAGAAAATCGAGTTTTGTATCAGGATCACATGACTTACGAAGAGATGGCACATAAAATCATGTCACCTCCTGATAAGTTATATTTTTCTGTTTGAAAAGTTATATTCTTGACAAAGCAGATATTTTTCCCACAAATCAAACTTTGCGGGCTTTTTATCTTTATGAAATTGAGAAAACTTTTTTCTGTCATTTATTTTTGCATCATATGATTACTATACAAAATTTTGTATAGTAATTATATAGATTTGAGGTATAATATAATAGATTTGAGGTATAAAGAATAATTGGTATAATAATGATTGGATTTAAGAAAAAACACATTGAATTTTTATTCAAAACAAATATTTATTTTCATTTTAATTATTTATATATATATAAAGTACATTATATTTACTAATTATATCGACATTTACTTATCCTTATAAATTGAGATATAATATAATACAATATTATATAATTTATAACGCAATATAATGTAATGTATAATATATATTAATAGATTAGTGAAGAAGGACTAATTTTATTATTTAGCTTATATAGTTTTCTTTATTTATGATTGATATCGATACATCATTGTGGATTTAACTTATAATAAGTTTCATAATTTCTCTATCGTTTACAATGCATATCCTTGCATTTGTCTATAGCATATGTTTGTTATGAAAGTTCTTGATCATCCTTCTCTATCTTTTATTCTTTCTGCGTATGTCTTCTTGTATATCTTCATTGTCATCAGTAATCGCTAAATTTTGCAAAATAAAAATTGGCACTCATATGATATTTCTCTTCATGTCAAACAAATCTGCAAAAACATTTCTATAAAAAAATTTGTATAAATTCGATCTCTTACGAGATAGTCAAATTTTTGTATATAAACGGTATACCCTATATATCCATTCACACAGACACACACACAAGCACACACACACACACATAAGCTAATATCTAATATATATATAATATTTGTCAAATTAATATAAATTAATATTTTCCTTATAATATATAATATATATAATATATATTATATGTAATATATAATATAGAAGATATTATATATATATATATATATATCTTCTATAAATTTTTTCTAGACGAAACATACAAGATAGTAATAACATCTAGTTTAGATTTTACTGTTGTTATTAAAAAACTTTAATCTCCTAAAATGTTATAAAAGAAATCTTAGAAATGTACGTAAGTTGGAATATCAAAAAAATTAATTTGCCAGTCACCAGTGATCAGTATATTCAGCGTGTTAATGTATAACTATATATATAATCTATTAGTGTTACGTTACGTTCTATAGCAATTGAACAAAACATAATCGAGAAATCTCATTACGATACCTTCGATCGAGATTTATCGGAGAAAATAAAAATATGCGAAACGAAAGTGTCCGTAAGTGGTACCGATACTATTATATTCCGATTTTATTCCCTTTCTAGTAATAAACTCTGAGAAGGTACTATCGAGAGATCGCAAAATCGTCGAACGTCGACGAACTACACGCTCCGTGAATAAAGTCTCTAAAGCTAACTCTATCATTCCTCACCCTACCCCACTACTTTTTACACGACCAGAAAATATAAATCGGCTCGACACGATTGTAATGTTCAACAGTACAACCGAAGATTTCATAGAACGTAAAGTGAATATATAGAAACAAATATCAACTTTGTGATGCATTTTATTCGATCGAAATTCAAAGTGCAGTGAAATCGTGCGAGACGTGATAAAGTCTAAGTTTAAAAAAAAAAAGTATTATCAATATTATAATGACTTATCGTGATTAATATTGAGGAATGGATGTAAAATCGATCATTTTCTTTCTACTATTAATCCGTACAATTTGTAATAGATCATTAGCTATCGAAATTTTTTCTGACGACGAAAAATTTATTCAATCGAAAGAACTTGTTAAAAATGATCCAAACGAGATATCGACGTCCAAAGATATCTCTTCGATATCATCAGAAGATATCGAGGAACCACCGGATCATAAAATACCTTATTCCGAACATGAAAATTCTGAAAAGGAAATTGCAACGAAACCAAAATATTTTGCACCAGGTGATTGGGCCAAACCATCAAAAGAGAAAAATATTTCTATAGATTTTGTACCTACAAAAATATATGCACAGGTTAGAGGAACTCATACGGTTAAACGTGCGCCACGAGAGGAAGCCATCGAGGAAGCTAATACTGATGAAGAAAAACTAAACGCATTAAGATTACGTGAAGTTGTGAAGAATTCTAAGGTAAACACGGTTTATACAGAAGAAGGCTATGAGGATTCGGCTTACGATCATGCTGGACATACCAGGGACGCTGATTTTCATGAGGATTTTAATAGAAATCTTCGTAATCAATTGAAAGAAAAACATGGTGACGAAAGGATAGTTTCGGACAAACTAACAAAACGCAAGGATGACCATAATGAACACGATGAAAACAACGAAGAAAATTCACGTGAAAATTATTTGGAATCTAACCTGAATCCTAAATTGATAGTTCGAAACGAAATTGAAATATTAGAAAAAGATCTCGAGCGAGAAGCTGAAGAAGTCGAAGGTAATTCGGACATACGGCTGTTCGATTCGAAGAAATTAAAACAATCCACGAGTTCCGAAGGAAAATTAACTGATAATAATAAAATATCTAGCAATGAAAATAATAATCACGATCGTCAAGAAGATGAGACAGAAAACGAAAATATTTATAACAAAAATCCAACCGATCGAATAACGGACATAACGACTGTTTATAATAATCCCGAACGAACAATCGTTGATCAATCGACAAGTGATTACGGTAAAATCGTATGGGACTTTTTGAAAACGACGACAAATAATCCATTGAACGAACAAGAAATTACATTGACTCGTAAAGATGCGACTACGTTGTCTCCTAATTTACAATCACCAATGTTGATTACTACGGCACCATTGACTCTACCTGCATCATATTTTTTGCCAACTATTAAAGAAATAGTGACTCTGCCTACCGTTTATCAAGCTTCTCAGAATTATTTTCCTTACGGCCCAAATTCTGAAACAGTTAATGCTGGATTGATCACATCGATTGTTCAAAACAACGATCAAATTTGGCCAAGAAAAACCAACGTTGATAATTACGTTGAATTCACAGATGATCCAATGATTCGTTCAGTTATCTCGGATACTTCGAACTCGTGGAGACCTTCGACGCATAGCACAACTGATCAATCTTCTTTAAAACATTTTGATGGTCTCGTTTTAAGCAACGAGTCGATCGAATCTCCAACGACAATTTTACCTGAAAAAAATCAAACGGAAAATTTCCAATCGGACGATACTAAAATCGACGATAACGATGAAAATTATTTCTCGAATCCTTTTATCGATCGTAAAAAGATAAAATACAAAGTCTTAGGAAGATACAAGCCACAAAAATCAACGAAGTCTTCGATGTCTTCTCGATCTCGAAAAGAGAATGATCTTAAAGATCATTCAAATGATGTTAAATATAACAAAAATTTGAACGATCAAAGGGCGAAATACATGAAAGTATTGAATTATGTTATGAATCTAGATCGATCGAAAGAATCAAATGATTTTACAAACTCAAGAGGACCGAACGAGATCAAATATATCGACTTTCGTGTGAAAGATCGTCCAACAGCTGGTAGCGAATTGGCCATTGTTGATCAATCAAGCGTACCGATCGAAAGCGAAACGATAATGAGAGAGCCAAACGATAAAAACTTTCTACGGAATCGGCCGATCTCAAGCGTGGACAGCTTCCTTGGTACGTCCTCGCTTCCGATTTATAAAATCGATACTTCTTCATTTCTCGGGCTATCACCACCACCACCACCACCACCACCACCATTACCATTATCGACACAATTATTACCGCCGTCGAATTATCAAAACAAATATCGTTCTGTATCATTTCCTTATAACAACGAAGAAGGATATTATCGCAATATCGAGCCGATATTAAAATATGCTCCAGTGATTATAGATCCAAAACGAAAATCTCGAACGAGAAGAAAAAGAACGGCGGAATATGTGAAAGGCGAGGTAAATAATGGCACGACAAATCGCGAAGAAATAAATCAGGATAAAGATAACATTTTTCGAGTTATGAAAGACGGAAGAAATTCGAGAGTAACGGAAGAATCGAGAAATAACGATTACGAAGAGAGAACCCGTCAAAGAAATATTAGCAAGTCATTAGATGATAAAAAACCTCACGAGGAATTATTAAACGAAGCACCTAAAATAACTACCCTAGTGGTGGATAAGGAAATAGAGGAACGATTTAATAAAGATAACGAAAAAAGTAACAATGAAAAATTAGAAAATCAAAGGAAAAATGACGAAGTCAATGTCGAAGTCGATATACCGACGAATTACGATTACGTTGAAGAACTTGCCAATGAAAAAGTCGAGAAACTTCCTGTCGTCGAAGAAATCACGAAGATCGATTTAAAAAAATATCCTTTCTACAAAAACGAAAGGATATCCGATTTATCCGGTCTGAAGTATGCTCTTAATCCTGGAAAGATTCCAAGAAAGACGTCAACTGGAATGGAGTTTTATGATTCCCGCGATGTCTATAAAAATTGCGAGGAAATAGATGCCGATTTAGATGAAGTTCTACCTAAGGAAGAAAGACCATCCAACGATCGAGATCCTAGCATACACAAACCTCGTCTAAGAGGTTTAGGAGAGAAGTTAGATTGTTTCAAAGCTAAATACTTTGACGAGAATCCGTTCGATAATCCTCTGTTCATGGAAAAGAATGTCGGTAATCCTTATTTGCCAAAAGAATTGGATCCCAAAAAGCTTTCGAAAAGAATTTTAGTGTTACCTATTGGAACTAGCGAAGAATATATTCCAGAGAAACTTTCTAGAAAACCTGAGAGAGATTCTTATCACCCTTACATTACGCAAAACTTGAAAGGAGAGAGAAGAATTTCAAAAAATCAACCGAAAAAAGAACGTATATCTGCATCATTAGAATTATCATCTGCCCCTTATCACAGACAAATTTACGAAGATGTAATGAATAACATAAAAGAATCCGCAGACATTTATCGTAATCATCGAATGACAACTATCAGTCCTTCAACCCTAACTGAATCAATATCAGCCGATGCAATAAACGTAAAAACATTCGACAGTAAAACTAATTTATCAGATATTGAAACAGATTCTAATACAACCAGGATCGATGGTCTTTTACCTCCGAAAGAACCAAATGATTTTGGGAAAATAAATGGTCCAAGAAGAAACAGAATTACACGGAAAAGTAGAAGAAGGCCTTCGTTATATCACGTTCCAAGAACCATTAGACGTTATCACAAGATAACAATTCAAAAACGAAGTATAAAAAAGCCAATTGGCCGTTCGAAACTTGTCGATTTAATAACCGAAAAAAATGCAAACGAAAATATTAAAAACGTAACTAACAGATTTAATACAACATTGAGACCTCGTAGACGAAAATTCTCTGTCGTATCTAAAAATTTGACATCGTCCGTTGACGATTCAGAAAAAGATTCGTCTAGTAGGATCGTTTACACGATCAGAGATAGAATCAAACATTTAAAACCAAAAGATGAATTAAAGAATGTCGGTAAATTTACAAGGGAGTCAAGGACATTAGACGAAGATAGTAGAAGAAAGGAGCCGAGATATAACAGCGTTGAAAGAAAACGTAACAATTTCGATTCCTCAACGATATCTACGATTTTATCAACAATTTGGTCCGATAATAGCAACGTGAGCGAAACAACGACACCTAGTAGGATTTCGAATAAACACTTACGATACTCTACGTTATCGAGAGATAGAACACAAATAGATTCCCAGGAATATTCTAGCGAAAAGGAATCGATAACGGAAGATAACAATAATTACAAAGTTCATGAGAATATGGATGACATTAGCACAACACCAGCAGCAATTTTATCAACGACTTCGTTAGAATATTCCGACTATCTAATTTCTGATGCTCCAGGATACCATGGAGCATTTTCAAAAGAAACAACGATTTCTCCGATCGTTGAAGAGACTCAATTGAAAGTATCTAATGGTGACCTTGAAGAAGATTTCAAATCCAATGAACATTCCCATGAGTCCGTAGAGGATTCTTCAGAAAAGGAAAAGGAAGATGAAGAGGATGAAGGAACATTAGAAACTAAGGAAAGAGATGTATCTAAGGAGGAAGATAAAACATTTTTCTCTTATTATTCTTCCAGACCGTATTCCCCGTCAGAAAATTACGAAGATGAGAAATATTCTGAATTAGGATCTCGTATCAACAAGCCGGCATTTTATCATCCACCATTTTCGATGCAGAGATACGAGACATCGAGTATCTCGTCTTTCGAAGAAAGTAGCGAAGAGACTGTAAACGATGAAAATAAAAAGAGAACACGACATATATCGTTCCCTTGGAGTTCGGAGGACGAAAGACGAGATAAAAATTTCTTCGAAGAATCGAAATCTATTCCATTCTGGAGTTATGAGTTTCCTTGGGAGAAGAGAGAACGATTGGCAAGAGAACAAAGAAGGGAGAGAAAAAGTTATGGAAAATTAGATGATTTTAGTTCGAGGGATAGCAACGAAGATGTTTCATCTTCTAAGGACACACATACTCATTTCTATCCTTGGGAATTATACGATATTCCTCTTTCCAAGAAACAAAAAATTAATGGACAACGATATTTCGATACAGAAGAAAGTAGTTCCTTGCATAAACCGGTTAAATACAGCAGCAAGTATAATTCGAGTAATCTCAAATCATCAAAATCGATTCATAAAAGTTTCAATCATATTCACATAGATCCAGAAAAATTAAAGGGGAAGAAAGATCGAACTGGATCTTCGAATCATCGTCGGATCATTACTGGAAATTTGGTGCCGGAGGACATTACTTTGGCACCTAGAAAAGATATTGGAAGAAGAAGGATGATCGAAGAAAATAATCTGACAGAAGTAACTTCCGTTGCCACGATAAAACATAAAAATCATAAGAATACAACAAAGAAGGAAATATTAAAAAAAGAACAAGTCGAATCTAATACTTTACGATTTCCGATAAACACGGAAACAACAATTAAACCTAACAATGTAAACGTCGACAGATCACGAAGACGTAGAATTTTAAAGAAAAATGTTCAAATTAACAATGACGTTAAAAAATATTCAACGAAACCTGTTATAGAACAAGTTAAAAGAAGAAAGATTCGACCGACGACTACAGCGCCAATAACGATTAAAACTACAACTACGACGACGACTTTCGTGTCTACTAAAAAGTTAATACGACAAAGACCTCAAACGAGATATCAAAAAACGAATAATCAATTTTCCGAAATAAAAGATACCCTTCCAACACCATCAACTACAACTATTGAACATCGTTCGAGAGTCTCGAAAGAGTCATTTATCAGGACGACTTATCCTGATAACGAAAATTCAACTATCAATGCCAATGACGATCCTGGAACACTCAAAATGAAACATTACAGCAATAAAAACGAAATCAATCGTAATCGTGGAAATATCACTAGTGAAAATGTCGAAAGGATATCAATGACAACTAAGGAAACGCCTGATCATGTTTATCGAACGAAAAAAATAGACAAGGATGGTGTCAAGGAAATGTTTATCTCTATCGAGCCTAACAAAGCTAAGAACATCACTGAATTAGATGATCCTGATATATCGGAATTCACGAAGAAGGATAATAACTGGAGAATCTCACAAGATCTTGATCTCAGCGGTATTCCATCGACAGAAGTAAGTTCTCTTGATCAGAAAGGAGTCATTCGATTGACTAAGCACAACTTGAGCAACATCAGGTCTACCGTTTCTTAGTTATTGGAGAATTACGATTATTAATTTAAAAAAAATATATAAAATTTAGATTCTCCGAACAATGATCTTCGAATTTTCATAAATTTTCATAAAAAATTCCATGAATTTATTTCAAAAAAGAAAAAGAATTTAAATATTATCGTCATGAATTATTTCTTCTCTTTTTCGTATATAAATACAATATTTGGATCTATCGCGTTTTCCGAATATTAGAGAATTACAATTATTAATTAAAAGGAAAAAAATTTATATCCTAAATAAGTGATCTTTCAACTTTAATATAATTCTTTTCTTTTTTTTTAAGTTTGAAAATGATTATCGTCATAAATTATGTACTTTCATTTACAATATATATTTAAATGTAATATTTAGGTCTATTGAGTTTCCTAGATATCGTACGATTACGATCATTAACAAAATAAAGTTGAAATTTTTAATGAATTAACTTGAAACTTTCAGAATTTTGTCATGAAAAATTTCATAAATTTATTTTAAAAAGTTCGACGATTATCGTCACGAATTATTTTCTTTTTTGGAATATAGATAATTACGTCTATCGTTTTCTTAATATCAAAGAATTACGATTATTAATAAAAAAAAAGTTTAGATTCTCTGAATAGATGATCTTCAAATTTTCATACATTTTTTTCCCCATAAGAAATTCCATGAATTTATTTAAAAAAAAAAAAAAATTCAAAAATTATCGTCATGAATTATTTCGTATATAAATACAATATTCAGATCTATCTCGTTTTCCGAATATTGAAAAATTACGATTATTAATAAAAAAAAATTTAGATTCTTTGAACGGATGATCTTCGAATTTTTATAATTTTTTTTATTTCCATAAAAAATTCCATGAATATATATATATATATATATATATATATATATATATTTTCTTTTTTAAATTCGAAGATCGTCACTACGATTAATTTCTCTCTATTTTCATTTATGTATTTAAAATGTTATACAATTTCAGAGTTATCTAACAGGCAACCTTTTGGGACAAACTTTGGAGCCATATTCGAGGAACGATCGTGGATTCAAAGATGAAAATATAAAATTAGAAGAGATAAAGGAGAAGAATAAGAAAGAAGAAAAAGAGGAAGATGAAGATAAAGAAGAAGAAGAAAAAAATAATAAAATTAAATCGTCGATCAAATTTTTACATCATCCGGAACAAAGGTTGTATTATTACGTAGAACGACGTAAGTAATTATTTACGTGTTATAATTCCTCTTTCTTTTTTTCCTTTTTTTCGAGATCCTAATCGAAATAAAAATTTCTCATTGTTTACGGACTTTATATACAATCTCTTTTTTTGAATATTTAATTATTATAGCTTACAATTTATATATTATTTAATTATTCTTTATATTGTATTCAAATATATTTTTACATCTAATTATCTGTAATATTTTGTTATAAATAAAATATGCAATCTCTTCCATATTTTTCTTTACGATAATCTATCTATTACTATAACATTTATAATGATAATATTTATATTAATAATTTATTATAACATAACTATATAAATGAATAGTATACCGAGGTCATTAAACGAGTTACGGAATCATGTTTTGTGAGTTTCAAGAGTAATGAAACCTTGATCTAATTTTGGAGATATAGACCTATAATATTACGTTTAATGCAAATACCTACAATTAATCTTAATTATCTTTGAAAATTGTATGTATAATTAATAAGATGACTTGACCATTCTCTATAGCATCAATGTAAATAAAGTAAAAAAGGATGAACATTATGTTAGATTATCAGATTATCGTCTAACAGGATCGTCAATCGATCGTATGTATGTATGTGTGTATATATGTACGCACGTATATATGTAATATATATATATATATATATATATATATATATATATGTGTGTGTGTGCATATGTGGTTAGCCTCAATGCCAATTCATGTGTAGTACTATATAAATGGCAGAATATGTCGAGTTGATTCGCGATAGATTACAGAATTGTGAAAATCATGACTAAGTTGAAAGAGTATTCGAATATTGCTCACAATCTTATTTAAAATGAAAATAAATAAAAAATAAGGAATGTGGATTTATTCATATATCCGTATTTTTCTAAATGTTTATGTTCAACCGAGAGATAAAAAAACATACTTTGGTAACATGGAATATATTTATGGTATCGTAAGTACTTAATTAAGTAGTTGGATAAGCATAAAACTGAAATAAAAATAATTCGTAAAAACCTGTTCTAACCAAACTTTCTTTCTTAAATGTTCCTATCTCTAAAGGACATCGAGATTTTTCAGAGTAGAAGGGATGTATGACGATTAATTAAAGACAAAGAAAAAAGAAGAAAAAATAATAATAACAATAAGAATTATTATTATTATTATTATAGTTAGGTCAACGTAATCAAACGTGAATGCGAATGAAATATTTGAACCTTGATCGTTGTAGACAAAAGTTATAAGCTGTTTCACGTAGATACGATGTGAGAGGCGCCCCGCACTTTTCTCAAGGTTAAGGTATCTCAGGGTAGGAGAACATACGTATCCTTGTTAAGCGGTAACGAACGTATTAGCGTGGAATGACACGCGTTGATAAAATCCTAGAACACGATAAATAAGTCCTCGGGAAATTGAAAGGGAACACTAGAGCACGATTGGTCAACGGTAATGCCACGCCGTCTATATAATTCGATCCTTGCCTTTGTACCCTAGTTTTGCCTGTCAGTTGGTCGTGCAATAACATTTAAACAGACGACATGTTTCTTACGAAGGTACTATAAGTGATTTACGTGAGATTACTGAATATATTCTTTCTGAGAGATTTTATTATCAAATAATTTCAAAGAAATTAATGTATCTTTTGTTTGTTTGTTTGTTTGTTTTCTTTTATCTTGTGGAATAAAATAATAATCAGTATTATTTAGATTTGATCGATTCTATGAAATTAAGAATTTTGCCTAATCGATATATTGAAAGTGTAAATAATTTTACGAAGTTCAAGTTTGATATTTTCAATGATGTTAGTTTTCCAAAAAAAAAAAAAAAAAAAAAAAAAAAAAAAAGAAAAAAAAAAAGAAAAAAGAAGAAAAGAAAAGTAATTCTCCGTATAATCCATCGTAACAATGGTGATACAATGACGATCGCGATAAATCTGAAAAAAAGCATGATAATATTAATCAAATGTTGTTGAAACTTTTCACGGCAAATAAACTCTCACTACTGTTAATTTTTATTACTTCGATCTGTCGCGATGCAATTCGATCCGGGGCGTGTTCTTGCTATTCTAATCTGAATACTCGTGATCACAGTACCGTGTTGCATTCACCTAGAACAAAAGAAAGAGGCATGTTAGGTTATATACTTATATAACTATTGATTTCGTTGATTTTTAATGGAAACATTAAAAAAGTTTATTCGTTGTCAAACGTTAAAAATATTCAAGAAAGTCTATTACGAAATATTACATAATTTGTACGGTATTTTACAAGGCAATCGTTTTATATCGATTTGTCGTATGCTTTCTAACATTTATAACGATATATTAATTTTATCGTGCGCGACTGAAAGCGTTTACATTTTTGAGCAATTAGAAAGTGCGGTTTTCATTGACATATTTCACGTTTAATTCGATTTACGTTAGAATCGAATTAGAATCTATTTAAGCATATTAAATATATATATATATATATATATATATACATATATATGTGTATATAAGTATATATACATATATATTCTTTATTTTTTTTTATGTAGATTCTCTTTTTATTTGGATTAATGCAGTTGATAAACTTATCAACTGCAGCGCCATTACCGGACAGCGCAGGAATCGTTGAGATGGTAAATGGATTGGCATACGGTAAGAATAAGAATCGAACAATCGGTATCATAGATTCCTGTTATGACGATGTCCTTTGATAATTCAATATTAAAATGTTTCATGCTAAATCTTATAGATTACACCACTTAATATAATTCTATAACGATCGGAATTATTTAAAAAATTTTAATTATTTTTAATTTTTTCTTTTTTTATAGATATAAATAAAAAAATATTTTTATTATTAATTCGTAGGCGGTATTCCTTACGGGAGTGTATCAGGTATGCTAGCAAAATATCCAGGATTCTCATCTCAACAAGCGATTCAATCAAGAAGATTATCCTCGGTGAAAGCTATTCGACCTGTGATCGTGACGCCAAATTTTAGAGCAACAAGATTGGCTGTCACCCATGGAACACGACCTGTTCAGATTTATAATCTTCCAGGTGTTATCGCACCTGGTGTCGTCGGGACGATCACTCAAATCGGATTTTGAAAGGTTCATCCTCATTATTTTCTCATTGAGAATCATCTTCTGTTACATAAATACGCTTCGTTGAAGATTCGAATCTCTTCGTTAGGTACCATTTCGCAAGGATTTAATAACGAGGAGAAGTTAATCTTGTAAATGAAATTTTTAAAGATTAATACGAAATGCCTTGCAAATTACATTCTCACATTGCTTACACAAACATTGATGCATTTATTGTAAATACAAATGTACGTTGTACGTTTATAATAATAATAATAATAACAATAATAGTAATAATAATAATAATAATAATAATAATAATAATAATAATAATAATAATAATAATAATAATAATAATAATAATAATAACAATAATAATAATAACAACAATAATAATGATAAAAAAGAAGAATTTTAGTTATAAATTTAAATATATGAAAGAAAGAATACAGAGTTCTGATTATTCATGCGTTAAGTAAGTTGTGAGCATCGAACGATTGAACCGTATAATTGCATCAAAGAATGCCAACTATACGTTCAATGTAAATCCCTATATATATATATTGTTACATTCGTATTATATTTTAAGAACGAAGGGACATAGAAATGTTTAGAGAGAGGAAAGTATAAATGACATCGGAATCGTTGTATACCCCTTAGTCGTCATCGATCCCACGCACGATGCATTACGGTCTCCACGTGAGTATCTAATGTGCGTACTAATACTAATGACAATAAGTGACTGTATTTACGTTCATTCATTCAAAAGTTTTGATTTGTCAAAGTGTAACTATGGTGTTCATTACATTAAATTATATACAATTAAATTAGTGTAATATATCAATGTTTATCAAATTTTAATCAATATATTTCATATGTAATAATAACGCTCGATCATTTATTAATAATTTCTAATCTCTCAATTTAGAAATGATTTAGAACAGTTTGAAAAATTTCATATTTTTTAATTCAATCGTTTAACAAACATTTCCTAGTAAGATCGTTTTTATTTTTAGTCCAATGCACATCAAATACAAGCATGACTCTATGAAATATTAGAAAATTACTTAGAAATCCGGATATGCTAATCATACATCTTATTATAACGTATCTTGATTTCTCTTAATCGATGAACGAATCCACCGAATATTCTTTCCTTTCTCTTAAATTGAATGATCCTAAAAAACTTCGAAAAAATAATTTGACCTTTTTTTTTTTTTGTTTCCGCAAGGACGCAATCGAAGATATATATGTATATACGTAAGAAGGTTCCGCACGAAGGGACTCACTGATGATTAATCCCTCGTCCTTTTCATTCGACTTTCATGCTTTGCTGCACAGTGCATTGATAATATTTGTCATTTTATTCTATTCCCCTTCTATTCATTAAAAATGTTTCAATCATGAAATTTCCTTGCGTTTAAACAGATAATACTTTAAAATCTTATTTACCTAATAAATATGTAAAAAAGAAAAAAAGAGGGAAAAAAACCAAAAAACCAAATTCTTTTTACAGATATTCCTATGCTACGTAGCAATTTGGAACGTTTTGGGTGTTGGAAGTGCTACAAAGAGCACGATCAGTAAGTTATTAGTTATCGTTCGAGTTAGAAAAGAAAAAAAAAAGTAGTTTTGTTAAATGCCAATCTAAAGATAAAATTTCTTTTTTGTTCGCCCGATGTATTTTTAGAATCTTTTTTCCTCGTCACCCGTAATCTGACGATTTCGTGGAATGTTGAATATTTTTTATCTCATTACGATTCCGGAACTTATTTTAGATCGTTACTTCGATTGTGTCGTAATAATTTACAAGTTTTTTAAATTCTTAAATATTTTACCTTCAATATTGTATATAAAATATTTTATATAAAAAAAAGGAAAAAAAAAGGAAAAGATTTAATCGACCTCTAAAGTCCTAAAGAAAAAGGAACCCAGTAGTTTCTAAAATCTATTTTTTTCTCATAGATTCCGACATTTTGACGACCTTTGCGAGAAACGTTGCTTCTGTATTAACTCCGACTATACTCGGCGAACTTTCAACTAATCGAGGCAACAAATCATTTCTCGAATTATCATCGATTACGAAGACAAATTCTGGAGATACTCCAAAATCATTGTCAAGTTCTAAGGACAACGTTGACGAGGCCACAACGCCTGAGATATACCGAGAGAAAGGCAATCTTAAACAACCTAGTCGTTTTTCAAATACTAGAAGACAGGCCAACGATTTTTACAATTCTTACGGGAGACCAAATTATCCTGAAAATTCTGATTATCGTCAGTCTCAATTTTACGACCCTTACAACGTCCCAAATAATTATTTTCAATCAATTGGCCTAAATGATAGGACTGATATACGTGGAAGGCTTAACTTAGGTCGTCCCGTTAACACTGGAAACTTTGCGAATGCTGAAAATATCGAATCACCGGGTCGTTTCGATTCTATTTATCGATCTCACGATCGAATTTCGAGCGATGGAGTTGTGGGTAGACCGTTTAGTAGTTTAAATGGGTTCAATGGTTACTCTTCTTTTGAAAATCGACAAAGAGGTGACCTCAGATATCATCATAGTCCATTACCAATCGACGGACATTACTTTGGACCTTTTGAATTTGGTCCACACTTTCCTTATCATCATCCTTTAGGTTACAAATATCCCTACGGTCATCCAGGTCGACGGCCAAATTCGGATTCGAGTAATTCTGATGAAAATAGTAGTAATAGCAAGGAAGAAACGAAAGAAGAAAATGATCGTCCAAAATCTGATGATCGCCGACCATTTTATGGACATTATAAACCGTTTTATGATTTTCCCCCACCGCCTTACAAATTTGGTCCAGGTTATTATCATCATAAAGACCACAACGAGACCGTCGATCATCATTTTCACGATCCCTATTATCACAAGTATTATGATTATTATTATGATGATTTCTTTCCTGGGCCGTTCCATCCATATGGTTATGGTCCAAAACGAAAGAATGGTAACAAGAATGGTAGCAAAAATGGTAATGGAGATGGAAATTCCAATACAAAGGAGAACAAAGATGCGGAAACAATTTCGGCTAGTGAAAAAGCGGAGAAGACAATTGATGCTTCTAATTCGGAATATAAAATGAAAGTATCAACGATTCCATTCGAAGATGATTTGGAAAACGAGAGGATCGACGATGATGATTTGGAACATATTGATCCTAATGCTTAATAAATAGACTAGTATTCGTCATTACCAAATAAATAAATTAATATAGTTATTACCAAATAAATGATGAAAGATACAAAAATAATGTCGTCGATGATGAAGTGGAAGATATTGATTTTATTAATGTTTAATAAACAGATTAAAATTTGTTATCTTCTTCCAAATATGGGTGTGTGTATGCACATACAATGTATATATATACACATAAAATATATGTATACATATACAATATAATATATATACATACAATACATATACACATACTATATATATACATATTATATATATATATATATATATATATATATATATATATATATATATATATATATATAACAAAATTCTATTATTAAATATTATAAAACGAATGCATATTTTATCATCCATGCATTTTGAATTCAATAATTTGTATGTAAATAAAAAAATAAAAATCACTGAGAGTCACAATGATCCATCCTCTTCATTTCTATCTCATAGTTTCATATAACTGTAAGAAAATATTTTATACATGATAATAGTTATATATATATATATATAACTTTTACATTCAACGACAGAAAGATGTACTTATTTGCTATTATCAGAAAATGGAGAAGTTCAACGATACTCGATACTCGATAGAGGCGCGTTAAAATCTCTCGGCTCAGACTCAATGGCAACCGTTTCCCATGGTAATGATATCCGATGTGTTCCCACCATACTGAGAACTTATCCTACGATTATACTTAACTCGACAATGTATAATACATACGGTCTACTAATTTTCTTCTTTCATGGGATTTTGCTTGCTCTACGAGTACTATATCTATGTCGTCGATCACGACGTTGTAAGAACGTTTATGCAACAAAGTGCATACGATCATGTATCATTTGTTTATTTTTTCTTTTTTCTTTTTTCTATTCCTCTATTTCTTTCCTCGTTTTTCTTGATAAACAAAAAAAGAAAAAACGAAACTAGCTTTTTTCTTTGACGAATTAAATTATAAGATATTTCTATGAATAATTGAGCCAAAAGTGATGACGACTCATATAAAAATAATGTGTGAATAAAAAAGAAAAAAAAAATAGAAAAGAAAAGAAATATAGCCAATAAAATCGGCCAATAAAATCGACTTTGACATTTCGCTGTCAACTTGCATATTAATCGCTTGCGTCGACTTACATCACTGTGGTATTTCCACGCGTCCCTGCACTGTACGCAATATATACTATTATACTTGGCGTTATCATTGCGACTTAGGCAAATTTCTACGTTTTGTAATTGAGTGTTCCCTTCTTCTTTCCCTTTCTCTCTCTCTCTTTCTCTCTCTCTCTCTCTCTCTCTTTCTCTTTCTCTTTCTCTTTCTCTTTCTCTTTCTCTTTCTCTCTCTCTTTCCCTCTCTATATCTTTCAATATTCTTACATAAAATTTCAGCGGAGCAAGCGTTCGTCTTTCTTCTCTTCTTTCTGTTTCGCTTACGATACTCGTGACAGGAAGGTTTCATTTTCAACTCTCTAACACATTGATATCACTTGCGTATATCGTTGAATGATTGCTAATTATGGTGCATTAAGCAACGGTTTCGCTCGACGTATCATCTCTCTCTCTCTCTCTCTCTCTCTCTCTCTCTCTCTCTCTCTCTCTCTCTCTCTCTCTCTCTCTCTCTCTCTCTGCTTTGTATAATAAGTAGTCAAGCTATTTACGACTATTAATCAAGAATCGTCGTCGACGACATAGTCGTTGGGAAGAAATTTGGATGTCAAGGCACCCGATGTACATCGAGTTTACCTCGGCATCAGCCGCACGTGTGCGACCACGCCATGCATTATTCTTTCATAATGTTGCATTGCATTCATATAATCTTCCCTGACAATGGGCTTTGCTATTAACGTCGTCCAGAACGGACCAATACCGTAGTCGGGGAAAAAAAATCTCGAGAATAGCACCACCGTCTTTCTTATAAAAGAGGTTTACTCGTATCCAAACTCGACAGTTTTCTTCGACAGGGTTTCTAGTTTTCTTTGACGTTAGATCGATCCGATCGACAGACGAAAGATGGCCTACTCAAAACTCGTGAGTAATTCGTTATCTATGTATTAAAATTTCATAATTTATTAAAAAAAAAAAAAAAAAAAAAAAAAAAAAAAGGAAAAAAGAAAGATATAAATAATAAAATAAATAAATAAATAGAGATCGAAAGAAAAAAGAAACCAGATTTATAGGAACTCTCGGAAACGTTAAGTCATTTGTCGATAATTTAATAGCAATCTAAAATCTCATTTTTTTTTCTTATGATAAACTTTCACTATTACGTGTATTTATATATTATTAGTTCCTTTTTTCCCCACTTTAGTTAATAGTTCTGTTGTTGAGTCTCATCGTCGGCATGACCGTTGCGAAACCTGGATATCTCGGCTACAGATTCGGCGGATTTGGATATCCGTATGGTTATGGTTATGGCTACAGATATCCGTTCTACGGATATGGTCATGGTTACGGATATTATGGTAAAATTTTACATTTAAGATATAATCATTTTACATAAATCAATACTATTTCTATCGTTCTTAATTTCTTTTTTTTTTTTAGGAGGTTACCCATATTACGGCTTCGGTCATGGTTTCGGAAATTATGGATATTATTTGTGATCGTCTTTCCAATAACAAACTTACTTCACAAGGAAAATATCAATAAGAAAGTAATCTCATTTCCCTCGTGTTTCAAACTACGCGAATTATATAAGTCTGTGCTTTCGAGAATTTCCTTACGACTAATTTTACATTATAATATTGTATCTTACGAATTTGTATTATGCATTTTCAAATATTCCTTGTACTTATATAGAAAAAAAAAAAAAAAATATATATATATATATACATATACATATATACATAAGAATTAAGTAAAAGAAAATAAAGAAGTACTACTTTGGCCCGATTATATAAAAGGTCTTTATAAATTTTGGTGAAGCAAAGGATTTCAAAATCTCATTAAATAAGATTGAGTTACGTCGCATTAGAAAACTGATTCCAAGCGATGTAAAATTTCTAAACACATGACAATAAATTACGACTATGTCTCTTTGCAAATTCGCTTCGTTTGACGAAATTTTTTCCAACCTAATACGAAAAGATATAATCACGAAGACTATTATTTTTTTTTTATTTATTACAAATATACGTTGCTTAAAAGGTCGATGAACTTACAAGAGTTTTCTTAATTCTCCTTGTACAATCTAATATCTGTAATTTCGTAAGACGAAAATCCAAGTCTCTCGTATTAATAAAAAACATTTTAAGTACTAAGTAAACCGCGCGTACTACTAATCATGATACGAAAACGCATCATTTGATCTCGTGACCCAAATCCATGACCTTCTTTGACCAAGTGAACGGTGATCTTTATCCATTTTATTTCTTTTTTGTCTTTTGTTTGACCTTAACGAGCAACCAAACTTTCGTTGTGTAATGAAGCATCCGAAAAGGTAGACCAGTTCAAGGAAAACCGAACATGATCGTTTAACAAAATATGTACATACATAAATAAGAACGTACATATGTATATGTATTCATGTACTATAGAATAATCACGACCATATAATTTATCCCATTATAATTGTGATCAAACATTTTCACTTTCTAAAGGAGTTTCTTTACAAAAATTGCAGCATCGTGTATGAGCTGAAATATCAAATGCATCATCCATCATACAGTATCGTCTTTTATGTGCAGAGTGTGAGGAAAAAAGACTACAAGTTTTTTGATCGTTAATTAACGTTAAACATAGGATTACAATTGTACAAAACACTATCACATATATTATTTAAATAATATATTAGTATTAATCGGTGTCATTAATTAAGAAAGATATCATTTCTCTTGGAACAAGTTACAATTTCTTCATACAATTCAATCATTTCATTTCTATTCTACGATAGAAATGAATTGAATCTAATTGATATTTTTTATTGTTAGTCAATAAAAAAAAAAAAAACAAAAAAATATTTTTAATAAATTCTGCTCTCATTCGTATACTTCTAATAACGGAACGCTTGCGTTTTCTACGAGGAATGCATCGTGTAATAATTTGCATAATTTAATTCTATCTAATTTATCACTACTTTGCTCACACATTTCCATTATTTGAATGGCAGCGTGGATCAACGTTATAATTACGTCGGCATGGAATAAGTCAAGTTGTAAGAAACAATGATATGACGCGAGAAAAGAAATTAGAGTACACGTATTACTTTCATGGAATAAATCATGCATGATAAATCATCCTTCTCCTCGAAGAATCATCCTTTGTACATATATTTTCTCTCCCTCTCTCACTCTCCCTCTCTCTCTCTCTCTCTCTCTCTCTCTCTTTCTCTCTCTCACACACACTCGCTCGCTCGCTCTTTTTTTCCTTATGCTCGAATAAGAAAACTAAAAGAAAAAAAACGAGAAAAAAAGAAAAAGAATAAGTTATAAAAGTAAGAACGACGATATAAAATATTCGTCAAGTTTCGTAATCGACTCACACTTACGTAATAATTATGGAAAAGAGAGTTCCAATGAGAGTGTCCGTATCTTCGAAGAGGAGTCACTGAGGTCGATTGTAACTTTTCAGGTCAACGAGCGTTCCAACATTTACCATACGTTCATAGGTTTATCGTAAGAATTTTTTCATAAATTGTTAAACTCATGGAATAAATTTTTATTAACGCCAATCATCTTTCACCTTGAAGTTTAAATTAAAGAAAACTTTATAAGATCTAATCGATAATTTCGATCGTTAGTCAGTTTCATAATATATAAGGAAACATTCATTATATTATTTGTTAAATATCTTCTACATCTCATTAATACTTTATTTCATATAGTTATCTATATTTGTTTACTAGTTATCCTAATCCAATCGCATTTTCTTAACACGTTCACCTTGACTCCAACATCATCTTCCTTTTTTATATCGAATCGAATCTAATTCATCCTGAAGGTCATCTTTCCCGAAAATATCTTCAAGGTTTCTACGATTGGTTCAAACGAAAAATTCGTTACTAATCAATCTCGACTTTCGAAATGATTTCTTTTATTTAACTTCAAAATAATCACATAAAGATCATAACAACTGGAAGAGAAAGAGAGAGAGAAAGAGAAAGAGAAAGAGAGAGAGAGAGGGATAAATACCTTGAATTTTTTTTATTGAAGAATCGCTCAAAGTTATTTATAGTTCCTTTTCTTTTTTAATCATTTTTTTAGTTTTTTTCTTTTTTTCTTAATTTTCGACTTCGTATGCATAATAATGTTTTTTTTTTTTTTCGTAAAAATATCAGTACTCGCGAGAATTTGCATGATTCGAATGGCAAATGCCTTAATAACAGATGAACGAATGAGTTCGTTGAAAGAATATAGTGATTTCGAAAATATTTCCGCTTTGCGTAAATACCTGTTCTCCCACGTTGAAGACGCCTACTTTAGTAGTGTGAATCCGTGATAATCATCGCATAGTAAATTAAAGATCTCTATACTAAACGTAATGAAGCAGTGGGAGACGAAATCTTTCTTTATCCTATATACATTTCATGAAATATAAACGAGGGATACATGAATAAGACGTATCCTGATGAGAGAAAGGTACTTATATATTGCCATAACATTTCCGTAATTCCGTCTATAGTTGTAGTTATTTATTTTGAAACTCCTCCTTTTATTCTATCTCTTTTATTTGTATGATATAATGTCGAGAGAAAGAATTGTTACGTCGTATCATTCGATGTCCCCTATCATCGTTTAACACGAAGTCTTTACTAAAGATTTATATCAGAGTAATTAAAGATCGAAGGTTAAACAGAAATTGCGATTATAACCTTTTATATATATATATATATATATATAATATACATATACGTATATTTGCGTCCAGACGTATTAACGTAGATAAACATGACATCGTAAATCCCTTCATTCACGCACAAAGTGAATAAACGTGAGAGAGAAAGTTGAGATCTACGAGAGAAGAAGGATTTCATTCATGGATAATTGCCACTAAGACTACGATGGCCTTGAGAATTCACGAATAAAATAATCAAGTTTGATCAAAGTCTGCGTGTCCGGTATTAGAAGGTCGTACACACCATAAAATCGACTTTTATGTATTGTTTGTACAATCAAGACAAAGAATATATTCGACGAGATTTTTATCTGCGTGTCGAATAGATCCGATCGATTTTTATATATATTCTAAATCTATTGATAGTTTTGCACCTTGTTAAAGAAAATGATTATTTAGCGTCAGTTTTATCTCGATGTTATTATACAAAAATATAACATGTCATTATGTAATATACAGATATAAGATGTTATAATACAAATACAATACAGTAGCTCGTAATTTATATCTTTTATAATATGCAATAAACACAAGGTGTATAAGATGTATTAATGTTTTTTCGATGGATCGTTACGTCGATATTGCGTATATCGAGAAAATATTATCTCTTCGGTGAACGTTAATTAAATTACATCGTCTACTAATAATTATCCTTTTACCGTTCCATTTAGCACGATTAAAACTACGAGCAAACGAGAAAAAATATACATTGAAAAGAAATTTTCGAGTGCTGATGAAGAAACTAATGAACGTTGTCAGTGGAGAAAATAAAAAAAAGAAAAAGAAAAATTGTTCTTGTTACGTTGCATACCTGCTAACCCAAATAAAAGATGCCTGAGGAAATATAAGGTCAATGAACTCGTACGACGTTCTTGTTGATCCATTCAATCATCAAACACCGTTTTATCCTTAATCAACAGTCACCTCTACTTCCTGCGAATAGTTTTATATAGTACATACTCGTTCTAATATACATCGTCCCGTGACGATTCTTTCAAATTGCTTAATCGAAATTAATTGGAAAAAGTTCGATGATCGAACGACTTTCAAAATAGATATTTAATCGTAAATATCCTTTATTTCTTAATTAATCGTTTAGTTATAATTGAAAAATCGCACGTACGATCAATTCGCGAGTAGATAAATACTATGATAACCGGCATCTGTAGAGATTGCACAGTCAAGTACAGGGACTCTGCCATTATACCGTTCCGCCAAATCATTCCTTCATCATCTTCTTCTTCTCCTTCTTCTTTTTCGCACGCTTAACAATGAGCAACCGTCGTTATCCAAGAAACATTTTCAGTCAAGATACACATTATAATTACAATGCAGTAGTCACGACAAGTATCATCGTACTCGAATGACTAGTAATGCATTTAAAAACCTTCTTGATTCGCATAATTAAAACGCGTTTTACTAATCTGTAATATAATTAACGAGTAAACGTAATCTATTATCAGTTATTACAATATTAAATCGAAAGCCGACTTCCTCTGTATATATGACGACGAATTCTGGTCCTATTTTCAGAAATGATTTGACAAAAATAAAAAAAGAAGAAAAACAAGAAATAAATTAAAAAAAAAGAAAAAAAGAAAAATAAGGAAACATTTGGTTTACATTTTCGTACTGTTGTATTTTTTTTTTTTTAATTTTTGACTACGATGAATACATACCTCAAAATTTTCCATGAAGAAGCATGGATGCTCGATAAAAAGCATTTATCCTTGAATCCTCCGAAACGATGGATCGTGAGATTCCTTATGTCGGCGCATACAACTCGATGGACCTTTTCAAGAGAACTTGGCTGGCATCGTCCTTCTTTCCTTCTCTTCTCTCGAAGCGAACTCTCACTTTCTCTCTCTCGGTCCTTCTTGTTATCTTGTGTGCTATTGGCTCCCCCATACTCACTTGAATATTTTCACTCTCTCTCTCTCTCTCTCTCTCTCTCTCTCTCTCTCTCTCTCTCTCTCTCTCTCTCTCCCACTCAAGTGCGACACGAAAGAAGAAGAATTACAGCATCCTCTTGGACACATCGGATCGCAATAATCACATGGACCGAACGTTTCTCCTCAACCCTGTCTCCCCTTCCCCACCCCCACTATCACCACCACCAACTCAATCAGGTGAATCCTATAAATGCTCTCAACGTTTGCTCGGGACGAAGAAGTCAGAACTCTATCTCGGGACGCCGAAGCTCCCGCGAGACATGCGTTCGTTTTGACTCGCCCTCTTCGCTCAGTTGATTGTGTTAACAAGAGCACATTCCTAGAATTAGTGAGATGGTAAGTAATCGAGGAGTTTTGTGTATTAGTGACAACGTATTTTAAGAGTGAAAGGAGATACCATCTTCGAGGGTTGTGTAATGGTATTGAAACGTGACGAAAGGGTTCGGTAGTGTGGGATTGTGGACAACCCTTTCTTTTTTGTTTTCTTTTTATTTTGTTTTTATTTGTTTTTTTTTTTTTTTTTTGGTGGAAAAATTGTTGATTAGCTCGTTCGGAATGACGTGAAAATCTCGTGTGAGAATCTATATTATCTCGGGAGGAAAATAAATCTACGTTAGAACTGTTTCGTGTTCTAAAAGAATTTTCTCGGATTTTTAAGGATTGAAAAATGATTACTTTGAAATGACAATTTAGGTCAGAAAGTGTGTCTTCTTTGAATTATCAAACGAACATGTGCTCGATCGCAATCATCCGATATATATTCGTTCTCTATTATCACCGACATTCATCTATTTTGAGAAAAGATTTTTTTCTCCGATTCTTTATGCCAGAAAGAAAAAAAGAAAAAAAAGGAAGAAAAAGAAGAAGAAACTTTCGTCGTTTCGCACTTTCATACGTTTGTAAAATAATATTTCCGATGGTGAGTTTAGCGGTTGGTATTTGCACGTAGCGCGGCCGTGCTCACAACCTCTTAGGAATTAATAGCAAGACTCGAACGGCAGCCAGCTGTTGGCGCATAAATGTTAAAGGTTATCATTGTTTCTTAACTCGCGATAGATCTGATGGAATTTTTCTTTTCTTCTTATTTCTTTCTTTCTTCTTTTTTTCTCTTCCTTTTTTTCGCCTTTACGATGATATAAACAATAGAACTTAATATGGTATAAAATGCGTCAAGTCGAGCTACTTGAAAATGATTTCTCAAACCATGATTCAAAGATCGAGAGGCATCCTTTAAAATGCGCGCGAAAATATCATTTGCATTATCGTCGTATATGTGTACGTGCGTACGTATGTGCGTGGATGTGCGTGCGTGTGCGTGTGTGCGTACATTTTTCATCTTTCATATTCCAACGAAGACGTTTACTCTCGACCATACTTTCTTCGTTCTTCCTTTCAATCATGCGACATTAGGAAACACTATAAAAACATTTCTAATCGTCTTATCTTCGTTGTAGAAACATTCCTTTTTCTTTTGTTTTTCTTTTTTTTTATGTAATCTCGTGGAATAAGAAAGAGAAAGAGAGAGAGAGAGAGAGAGAGAGAGAGAGAAAGAGAGAGAAAGAGAGAAAAGAGAGAGTACGAAACAACGTCCGTAAAATTTGTTGAATCCTCAAAGTATTCCTACAAATAATCTAATAAACTATTTCCCGTTTTCCAAACAGAACATACTCGTTCATGTTAAAGACTACTTCCCGAGCAATTTTCGTGAATGCAATCTCGAGAAAGAAAACAATTCATCACGCAACGAATTGTCTGGTCTAATCCAATGTCTGTTCATTTTCGGACTAGCGCAATAGAGAAATTTCTAAACGGTTAAAGGTCAATTTTGTACGTTCCGAATAAAAGACGCTATCGAATCGGTCGACTCGTGCGTTATTAGAAGTCGTGAGGATCCGTGACGTAACGTGACATTCTAGTCGATCTTAAATATCTTAAGATACTCTCCACCTAAACCGTTTCCTACTATTTTTCTATTTAAAATAGATATAATAATTATTTGGAAACAAAATTTTTACGAATATATAATATAACATCCTATTTTTTTTTTAATTTCTTTTTTATATTCAAACAATTGCGAAAACTCAATTGCTATCGTCTCGTTAGCAGAAATTGTATTAAATCGTTGTATAAACTGATTATTCGTATTGTATGTTGAACTCATGAGAATTTAATTAAATCGTGGCTCGTTAGTTTCAAAGCTAAGTATTTAGAATACATCGATATTTAACGAACTTACCGAGCGATAATTTAACTACGTGAATCGTTGATTTATGTAAAAGTGAGAGATCAGATCAACTCTATTCTCGATTCTCTTTTATTTATACAACATTGTATTTTTATTTGAAGAATACTCGTCTACTTTGATTCATTGATTCACTGCACTGAGAATGTTGATACTTGTAAATTTTACGATCAATTTTTCATCGAAAAATATATTTATTAATAAAATTTGAAATAGAAATAAAAATTGCAATAAGATCATCGTCGAAATTTCAACGTATTTACGTAAGCAAATAATTACACGACTCAATATTTTCAGATCTTTTTTGTGTGTCTTTAGAGGATCGATATGTACACGTACACACACATACATATACATATATATATATACACATATACACACATAATAAAAACAGAATGATGGATCGCTCCTCTGAATCGATCGTATAAGAGAAAATGTTCGTCGTGGGAGTCAGAAATGTAATTCGACTTGTCCATCTCTTAACTGTTCCTTTTATTTTCTTTTTCTTTTCTTTTCTCTTTTCTCTTTTTCTTTTTCTTTTTATTTTTCTTTTCCTTTTTACTTTTCTTTCTTTCTTTCTTTCTCCCTTTCTTATTCCTCTTAACTCAAGGATCGCGCTTATATTCGCGAAACGATTTATTACCAACGGCTAATCCGTCGTAGCTGACATTTATTACGAATGATTAACAAAGAGCAGGTATGACCGTAAAATCCATGATTAAACGTTGTATTAAAGTTTGGTGCAAGATGACGCAAGTTGATGGAATTTTTTTATTTTCCTTTTTTCTTTTCTTTTTTTTTCTTAAATTCTTTATGTACCTACTATTGTTCAAAGAATTATTCTTGAAACTTATTACATACCTGTTTATTACGAATTCAAAGACGAATTATTCAAATGGTATTTTTGAAATGCGAACAAGAGTTAAGTAAACGAAGGTCAATGACAATTCGTCGTTCGTTTAACGATTATTACTTTCAATTTCTCTGTGGTTACGTCTTATAACCACCTACTCGTTACCTCGTACTACAAGCAACTATCATCACCTAAGTTTATTACCTTTGGTAGTACTACAGCCATTTCGGAGGATTCATCTTGTAGTATTTTTCTACATGCGCCCACGTGTTTCCTTTCATCTTTGAATTGACGCAAGTTGCACGATACGAGAACACTCGTCGAGAAAAAAAATTTATTCTCGAGTAAGATCGTATATGAATTACTTTGAGAAAGGACAAAAAAGAAAAAAGAAAAAAAAAGAAAAAAGAAAAAAAAAAGAAAAAGGAAAAGATAAAAATAAAAATAAATAAATAAATACAGGAGAAGACATTGAAAAAAAAAAAGCGAGGTATTTTGATTGCGTAATCGAGAGAAGCCAAATTGGTCAGTAAATTTCAGGATGACCCACGGCCTTTCGTAAGAATGATAAATACCTTGTCGTTCTTCTTTTCTGTCTTCGTTTTTTTTTTCATCATCTTCTTCTTCTTCTTTTCCTTCTTTTTCGTTTTCTTTTTCTTTTTCTTCTTCTTCTGATTTTTTATTTTTTTTTTTTTTTTATTTTTCTGCCTACGTACTCCTTCAGTTACTTCAGTGATCAGCCGACTTAACTTTCGATTTCGTCATAATTGGAACCTCTGCCTTGTGGCGAGACGATGGCATGAATTTATTTTTATTTCTTTTCATTTCTTTTTATTTTTGTATTTTTTTTAATCTGTTCTCTTTTTCCTTTCTTTCTTATTAAGAACGACGAAGAATTCCGAAAAAAGCATCTTCATTCTTAAACAATAGATTTATAACGTAGGTATATTCGATTTGTAATAATAAGAAAAGAAGGAAAAAAAAATTAAAGAGATTCTATGAATATATAGAAGAAATTATTAAACGATGCTTCGATACTTTACTTTTTATTAAGAGTGAAAGTAAAAATCCAATGTTCAATTATTTTCTATATTAGCGCGATGCAATGTCCTTGTCGTTTAATGACATCGAGATAAAAACGGAGAATAGATTTTCCCATTTGCATGTTCCATAAAACAAGGCGGATCTTTGTTATGTTAAACGCGAATGTCTTACCTATAGACGATAATTGTATGTATGACTGGATATTTTTTTTCTTTTTTCTAGGATTTAACGATAACTGTTAATGAGTGAAAGAGATAAACAACAATCACGTGGCGTTGAAACATATTCCGTCATTCTTTTCGACATTCACCAAGAGAACTTTCTCCGTCGTACTAAAAGTTGAAAATAACTAAATATAAAAAAAATTTTTTCTTTCAATTTTTTTTTTTTTTTTCTTTTTTTTTCTCTAAAACATCAAAGATACAACGAAAAATCTGATAAGATTCGTAGAAAGTTCCAACGATTCGATTTTGCTAATCATAGAAATCATATCTCTCAATAGACGGATTTTAATGCATTTCACAATATCACTATCTTCGTTCCTCTTCATTTTTCATAGATATAGCTTGCATTATCGCGTATAGAGCAGCAAATAATTAGAAAGTGCACGTAAGAACGGAGACGCTTAGTCCGCGCCTGTTCATCTCGTCGTCTCTACGCTTTATTAGTACCAAAGTCGTAATGCGTAACTGCAACACGCATTTACATTATGCAAGAAACTATTTTAGCTTGTATCTCATGTATTCCATTCCTATATATCTTTCAACTATGAAAGAAGGCGCCGTATCCAGTTCCATTGATTTACGATACGAGCATACTATTCTCCATGAAAGTTGTAAATTAAACGAAATTGATCTGTCGACCTTCCAATGATATTTTTATATAGTAACTTTTACATAATAAAAAATTAAATTTAAAAAAAAATCGTACGACTCAAGAGCTTAAGCAATTTTCATCGCTTATCTTACGTTTTTATGTATCCGACAAAAATTTATTAAACTAAACCGAATGGCATATCTTTATGAATATAAAACGTGTTCCGTTTTACGACCGGCTGTGTTCTCAAAGATTACATCACGAACGATGTACGACTTCTTCGGAGCTACTCATCGACTTGCGTCTTATAACACGCTGGATATGGATTGCGTCTGCTTCTTCGTGCAATGATGCAAGAAAGTTTGCACATCCCATAAGCGATGAAGCCCTGGAGTAGATATCTTATAAAAGCCATCATATTGGTTCCTCATTATCTCGTGAAACATCTCGTCGCTTTCTCCGATTGTAAATAAATCGGTCAAGTACATAACGATCGATTGATTTTTTCGATCTAATTTTATAAAAAAGAAAAAGAAAAAAAGCTCAAATCTTTCATCGGTAAGGAAATTTTTGAATTAATTTAAAGTGTAGGAAATGGAAGGGATTGTTGTTTGCGTTTTTAAAACATCTGAATTATGAATATTCATGTCAAGTACATTAAATAGCTATGCAAAGAGAGGTGAATGCAACCTTGCTATAATATGTATCGCGTGTTTCACAGACCGTGGAGATCCACGCCGACACTTGTACATCACTGTGAAAAACCTTTCGCACATTGCTAACGGACACCAATGCTAAAGAATATTCTCTCTACTAGAAGCGTGTGATTCTTCCATATAAATTATACAATCTAAAGGTCACTGGACGTTTCTTCGAGCTAGAATCCGTCATTCGCCGCTTCGTGTCTGTAGGATATCACATATGAACGAGATAAGATTCGACAAACTCTCAATCGATGGAATAATCTGATTTTAATCAATTAAAATTTACATCGATAATTTTAAGATGTACAAATGTGAAAATTATTTCCAACTCTGTGTAAGAATTTATATATATATATGTTATTCATTTAACACCTCGTTAATAAAAATCACCGATTTGTAAAAAGAGATTAGCTAGACCATAGGAATGACCACCAATTGCTATTTTTAGTAATTTAGCGAATCACTAATCAATAAAAGTATACATCGTATCGGTATTTCGTATCAACAAACCTTTCACAATCATCACTGGATCCCTCAATGTTATGTATGATATCCCTTGTAGATGGGGCATGAGATTATCCCACAGAAATGACGTTCGAAATATTGTGATCTCTTAAATCAAAACAAGTTCGGTTAATTCAGTTTCATTTCTCATTTTTTTTGTCCACAGTGGAAGCTGCTGTGGACCGCCACCCTCGTGGCGGCACTCTCCACGTGCAATGCAAAGCATATTGAAAGGGATAAACGAGCGATAGAGAATTATCCAATACCCCAAAGATCATTCGATGGATATCACTATCAGCCACCGAGCAAGCATTTCACTTTACCTACTACTAAGTGAGTAAATCAAATAAAAAAGAAACCATTATTTAAAAGTTATCTAAATTTTCAGTAAGTAAACGAAGTAATACAATAAGCGTGACAATGGATATTTTTATTCGTATAATTTTTCCTTTAAACAGAGGTACTTCAATGACAACGCCGTACCAAAATCGACCAGATGAGTTAACTACATCAACAACGCCACCATATCCAACTTCGATAAAATTAACTACACCGAGAGTGATAACCACACCACCAATTAATCCAACGACATCTCATCCAGGATATCCAAAATCAACACCAACGATTCCTTTCACACTACCACCAAAAACACCGCCATATCAACCCCCACAGACACCAAGCAGACCACCACATCAACCCCCACAAACGCCATCCATACCCCCATATCAACCTCCCCAGACTCCAACCAGACCACCATATCAACCCCCACAGACACCATCCAGACCACCATATCAACCACCACAGACACCATCCAGACCTCCATATCAACCCCCACAAACACCATCTATACCACCATATCAACCCCCACAGACACCATCCAGACCACCATATCAACCCCCACAGACACCATCTAGACCACCATATCAACCCCCACAGACACCATCCATACCCCCATATCAACCCCCACAGACACCATCCAGACCACCATATCAACCACCACAGACACCATCCAGACCTCCATATCAACCTCCACAGACACCATCCAGACCTCCATATCAACCACCACAGACACCATCCAGACCTCCATATCAACCCCCACAAACGCCATCTATACCCCCATACCAACCTCCACAGACACCATCCAGACCACCATATCAACCACCACAGACACCATCCAAACCTCCATATCAACCTCCACAAACGCCATCTATACCCCCATACCAACCTCCACAGACTCCAACCAGACCACCATATCAACCTCCACAGACGCCATCAATACCCCCATACCAACCTCCACAGACACCATCCAGACCACCATATCAACCCCCACAGACACCATCCAGACCTCCATATCAACCCCCACAAACGCCATCTATACCCCCATATCAACCTCCACTGACTCCAATCAGGCCACCATATCAACCCCCACAGACACCATCTAGACCACCATATCAACCACCGCAGACACCATCCAGACCTCCATATCAACCACCACAGACACAGTCCAGGCCACCGTACGAAACAACACTTCATCCAGGATATTCTAAATCGACGCCAAAGATACCTTTCCCATTGCCAACTAAAACACCGAAACCACCTACATCAGAACAACCTTCTACGAGACAATCTGTACCGCCTCCAACTAAACCGACCTACGTCCCTCCACCAACCCTGCCGCCTACTAGACCAACGCGGCCAACTTATTTACCTCCAACATCAGAACATACTAGACCAACTTCATATCAACCACCAACGCTGCCTTCTACTAGACCAACTTCATATCAACCACCAACGCTGCCTTCTACTAGACCAACTTCATATCAACCACCAACGCTGCCTTCTACTAGACCAACTTCATATCAACCACCAACGCTGCCTTCTACTAGACCAACTTCATATCAACCACCAACCCTGCCCTCTACTAGACCAACTTCATATCAACCACCAACGCTGCCTTCTACTAGACCAACTTCATATCAACCACCAACGCTGCCTTCTACTAGACCAACTTCATATCAACCACCAACCCTGCCTTCTACTAGACCAACTTCATATCAACCACCAACGCTGCCTTCTACTAGACCAACTTCATATCAACCACCAACGCTACCTTCTACTAGATCACCATCAAAGTTTCCTACTAAACCAACATCAACGTCTCCTACTAAACCAACTTATCTACCTCCTAAAATAACATATAAACCTACACCAACACCCACTAAACCACCTCCACCATTAACAACGAGATCTACCTACAAACCACCCACCTATCTTCCACCAGAAACTACCACGATACGTCCAAACATAACTACTCAATCTACAACAAGATTTACAACACAACCGACTACTACCAGAACAACCCATTACATACGTACACAACCCTCATCCTATCTTCCACCGATATCTACGAAGCCAACGGTAACATCAACTCATACCTTTGAAACGAAACCCCCATACGTTACAATCAAAACAACGCCAAAACCAACAACAAGAGCAACTTATCTTCCACCGGATACTACTAAGCATACAACTACGACAACAACGCCATCTACGCCAATTTATACTCCGTCTGTTATAACCGTGACGCCAACTCCGTCCATTTCAACGAAAAGCACGACATATGGCACTAGGCCTTCTCCTTATTTGCCACCATCATCCCCAAGGCCGACCTATATCACTAAAACCCCACCTCCTTATCCTACACCGATTTACAGCATAACGCCTAGCACAACAACGTACAAAACCCCAACGGGAATTATAGGACCTAGTCCTACTCTACCACCGGTAACCCATAGACCAACAGGTTACAGTTATCCGATTCCAGATATCCCCTTTGAATTTCGTAAACGATGATCAAAATTGAAATTCGTGTACGATTTAGTCTGAACTAAATGTAACAAACTAAAAAAATTTATCTACAATTTTTTTGTTTGCCTTCCTTTTATTTTTACACATTTATATGTAACAGGAAATTACATGTTAATCGCCGTTAATTTAAGAAATCATGCAGTCAGCGAAGTTTCTTCTTCGCGTAAAATAAATTTATAGGAATATTGTCGAGTTACCATCCATGCTAGAATTTAGAAGAAATTTAAGCAGCATATAGAGCGTAATGATTTGTAAAAAGCTAATAAATGTTTTTCTTTCTTTTTCTTTTTTGTTTCAAAAAAAATAATATCCTCGAATTATTTGTTTAAAATCGTAACACGCGATATAAGTACATCGTACTTTTGCCGAGGTAAGTAGCCCATAAAAAGTATTTGTCTCCTTCTACCATAACGAGCCTCCCCCACGGACAAAGAAAATTTCTATTTACATGATAGGATCACGAGTGAAAACTCCGTGGCAAAGAACAGACTCTTGTTAGTAGCATAGAAAGCATCGGAAGAATAGCATCTCGTGTGTTAAAAAAGAAATCGGTTATTCGAAGTTTTAATCTGAAAGAATATCGCATTTAGAAAGAATTTTTAAAGGATAAGATTCACCTAACGTATCTATAGATAAATGTATATAAAATGAATATTAGACAATGTTTCGTCCCTAATTTATTCAATTGTGGTAGCAATTATCGATGATTAATAATAATGGACGCCGATAAATCTAATTCGCGGAAACAAATGTTACATCCTGGAAGAAGAAGTGCTATAAGTATATCCGAACTTGGACTTTATTTCGATCGTAGCGATCGATATCGCAGAAATCGATACAATTCGATCGTGAGGAAATTTGTCATCGGAATAATGGTGCTTATAACGGTGATACTGGTAAGAAATCATCATCATCATCATCATCTTTATTATTATTATTATTATTATTATTATTATTATTATTATTATTATTATTATTATTATTATTATTATTATTATTATTATTATTATTATTATTATTATTACTATTATTATTATTATTATTATTATTATTATTATTATTATTATTATTATTATTATTATTATTATTATTATTATTATTATTATTATTATTATTATTATTATTATTATTATTATTATTATTATTATTATTATTATCGACATCATCATCATCTCTATGTCGTTAATGATTTAAATTAAATTGAAAAAAAAATTATTTAAAAATATAGACATGAATAATGAAATATCATCTAACGAGGTATTGTTGCCTAAAAACAATGCTACTTGATTTAGTGAACGTTAAACTTCGCTTCTCTCTTGAATAATACGTGAAGATCAATATCGGTCTTTTTACGATGAGAAAATAGATGCTTATCTATGCATATGTCATGAATCATAGTCTAACATTGAATGTCCTCTTTAACGGTTAATCATTATAGTCGACGGATAATTATATCTCATTTATATTTGTTCCATAATTAAAATTTCTTGATTCCCTTTTAATGCGAGATCCAATACTATCGGAAATAATTTTGTCATATATTATATAATAAAAAAAATATTTCTAAACTTAAGTAGCTCGCAAGTGTCATTTCAAAGATATTTGTATAAGTTAAATGTGCAGCGATTTTCACAACGCACGCTTGATTAAAAAAAAAAAAAAAAAAAAAAAAAAAAGAAAGAAAACAAAAAAATGAATAACAAAAAATAAACAATGAAGGTATAATAACATATTTCTCGAACGTTTTCTCCAATGATTAATGCGAGAGGCACAATAGAGACATGAACTATTAAAATTTCACCGTAGATCCAGAGAGTAGCACCTTCTATGCATGGCGAACCAAGCGTCAAAGAGATTTCTGCGTCCTTCACATATGGGCCATCCGTTGTAATTTTCATGCGGATTTAAGTCTGACTCTAACACGCGAGAGATCGAAATAGGGTTAATCACAAGAATATTTAATTAATTTAATCATTGTACTCGTTCGCTGCATTTCCATTGCAGATAATAATTATAACGCCAACGTAGAAAAATTTTATCGCGCGAATTCATCAAATTAACAATGTCCGTCCATCTTTCAAATCTCAGTTAATTTCACTTGTAGATGTTAGAAAACTTCTTTCTTGTTAGATCAATTCAACGAAAGGGCAGAGATAATTTTTCTTTGATTCTTGAAATGAAAGGGAAAGGATAATCGGTATGGAGAGGAGAAAGTAACGGATTCGTCGACTCGAAAGATGGACGGATAAATAAAAAAGAAGAAAATGAGAAAATAAAAAAGAAAAAGAAAAGAGAAAAGAAAAAAGATAAAAAGGAAACATACAATTAATATATATTATCGAGATGCTTGAAGGAATATATTACATGGTCGATGCTTCGAACAATGCGGAAGTTATAGCAATATATACTTTTCTCTGTCGAATATTCCAACATTGACAATTCTTTTTTCTAATTGTCCAAGATTTATCATCCTTGGCTAACATCATGACGTTACAATTATTTTTCATTTTTCTCTTCGATTATATAAATTTTTTGTTTTTCTATTTGCTTTTACCATCGACTAAAATATCCTTTTCTACGAACAATCATACTTTTACTCTTATTATTACGCTGCAACCTTTATAGATTCTCTGGATTAATGTAAAAATTATTTTCCTTTCTCTATTTCTTTCTCTTTTAACATTAACACGTGAACTTTTCGATAGGTGGCGGTATTCCTATACGACTTTACTTCCGCGACATCGTCTAATAAGATAAATCAAGAAACGAAACACATATATGTACTTCAAAATGCATTGAGAAAAACACCGAGTGTTTCGAAAAAAACAATCGATTCTAAAACATCTTTTGAGACAACGGTAAATCCTATAGAAAATCATTCCTACGACGATAAGATAGAAGAAAAATTAATACGTCAAAATGAGACATCCGATCAAATTACTGATGAAGCTTCTGTGGAACAATTGATCGAAGCAGAATCGAGATCACAGAATCCGAGTAATTTCAAATTACGAAAGAGATTATTAAAATCTATCGACGATTGTAATGACGAGGAAGATGGTCCAGAAAATAAACAGTTGTTCGACAATCATGCAATGTTTTATAGGGTAAAACAAAGGTAATACAATTTTACTTCACTATATATAATAAAATTAACTATGTATAAAATTATTTCTTTACACATTTTTTTCTTACAAATTTTTCATTAATATCTCTAATAGATACAAACATCTAAAGTCGGAGGAAGAAGATAATTTGGAGGATAGAAGACCGGCACCATTTCATTGGGAATACAGGACCCCACATCCTAGTTCATTCAAACGTACGAAATTTCCCCAATTAACTCAGTATCGATATCCTCACACATCGAGAAACATACAAGACATCATAAAGTATCTAACGAATGACGCAGAAATGCCTAGTAGAGGTATCAAGTTCACCGGGGTTTACGTAAATCCTAAAAAATACGATGTTTATCCAGAAATGGCTGATACTACTTTAAACGCTGATAGATCCGAAGAGATTGATGATACTTATTACCCTATGAATTACAATGGAGATCCATTTTATCAATATAAACCTAAACACCCATCCGACGTTAATCTTTTAGCTACTTCTAACGTTAGGTAATAAATTATTAAATAATTGCGTTCTGACATCGAATATTTTTGTTTGGTTTTTTTTTAAGAAATATCAAACAATCATTCTTTAGATTTTCACCAGCCGGTATCAACAGATACAATCCATACTATGATCCATATTTTTTACGACCAACTTTTAACAAACCATCACCGACAGAAGAATCGCAATTGCAAAATTCATACATATCTAGCTCTTATCAAAAGAGAAAAAAACCTCAGCCGTTCAGCGTGATGTTGGATATATATCCGATCACCGATATAGTAGAACAGAATAAAAAAAATGGGAAACCAAAGCAGCAAATATCTTTAGAGGATTACGAGACTAGAAGGCCGATTCAATTTAACAGAAATCCGAAATTTTATTCGTCCAACCCTCAACCTATTCCTATAGTGGCTATGCCTAATCAGCAGGCTTTAACAGACGAAGAAGAAAGACAGCAAATGATATTTCATTTGAATCTTTATCCCAGACGAAAAAATAAACTCAGTAGGTAAGGATGAAATGCTTTTCTTCTCTCTTTTTGTTTAGCTAATTAACACAATAGATTACATACGCTTTTTTCGAAAATAATAAATCGTTATGATAATTATAATGATTGAAATGGTTTCCTCTAATAATAAAACTTTCAAGTTAGTGTCAGAGTCATGAGTGCGTTATTGCATAAACGATATTCAGTTGCTTTCTCGAATCCGTTCCTTTAACGTCGGCTAATGAATTGGAGTTCTAACTCACGTCGCGCATCAGTAACAACCAAATGAAATCATTGTAAACGACGTGTAATATGCGTTTACGTTTCGACTCTTCTTTGAACGGTTATAAACTCGACTGACTTTCACTGACAATGTCTATCTACACTTGATACTTTACTCGCGAAGATAAACGCTGATTCTTCGATTTTTTTAAATCTAAAGACGTCACTCGTCGTGAGTGTCGTCGTGAACATCGCCTCGGGCTCATCGAGAACTTATCTCACGAAATGCCACGGTCTGAATTCGAGACCCGTCGTATTGGTGAACTCGAGGTCATTGAAAATTCTCCGTTACAATATAATATTTCATTTTGTCGTATTAAGATATGAAAGAAACTATATAATATATTTTCAAATGGACTTTTCAGACACGAACTGATTCATAGATCGGAGATTATGGAACCCGAGGAACATGAACAGATCATCAAAAAGATAATGACTCCGTTGGAATCAATCGCCAAACATATTACCGATCATTCGTCCATTGAAAATTCTAAACAAGATGAGAATGAAGAAGATGAAGTAACAGCTCTACCTATCACTCATCTACAAGAGAAAGTTTTGATGATCAAGGACGAAAAGTACGCGAACGAAACGACCGATCGGACCGAACTGTACGAAGGCTCGATCATTGTACCTTCTAATCACAAATCTAGCTTGGAGGAGGATTATGCTAGTACGGAGAAATACGAGTACGAGGCACAAAAAGTTATTCTCACGACGACAATGACGACAACAACGACAACAGATAACGACTATCACGAAAACACAACTATATTTGAGGATAATTCAACGACAGAGAAAAATAAAATCATTGATCTTTCTACGGATGTTGATACGCTAGAAGGATTTGAACGTTTCGATCGTGGCCTTACTCGTATGAACTAAGATACGAATTATATATATATATATATATATATATATATATATATATATATATATATATATGGCAGGATATGATTATAACAAAAATTAGATAAAAACAAAGTAGAAATGAAGAAATTAAATGCATATTAGATTTGTCAATAACTTAATGCGATTTGTGTAGAAATTCTTTAGTATTATTTGCATGTAAAGGTTAATATATGTTATAGTTCCATGAAACGGCATTATCACTACCACCATCATCGTCATCATCATCATCATCATCATCATCATCATCATCATCATCATTATTACTATATGACGTTATCTTTCCAGACATCTCTCAATTTTAACTGCCATGTTAAAATGTCTATTAGTTCAAATTGTTACCTTGACATTTTCATTATGAATATTTGCCCGAAGTCGAAAGATATTCGACTAACTTATTATTGCTTCAAAGTTCATGAAAATGACTTTAAAATGATGATTAATGAGTAAAAAATTATATAATTATATAATAAATTATTTTTTTTTTATACTATCCAAAGAAACAAATTGAATTTATCTACTTAATGGAATAGGCGAGGTCATGGATGTATTACTTCATAGAAAACTAATCATGTTGATAACTTGGCCATCTTGATTAATTCCTGAAAAGATTTTTTATTCAATATCAAAAGAGAACGATTGATTGTTATTTAATAGTTTGTGTAACAATGTACATTACATTTCTTTTCCTAATTAGCATTAGTATTACCAAATATACATTTTTCTTCTCCTTAAATATGATTTATATTACAAGTGAGATTCATTTTTTTAACACAATTAACTTTAACTACGTGAGTAATGACTATTCGAACGATAAAATATACAACCTTAGAATTAAATTTTCTAAAATAAAGTACAAAAGTTATTATCTTTACAATAAATCGACGTATTTTGGCACGAACGTCTTAAAAGGTATCTAAACTCAGTGTTAACGTTATTACATATTATAACTATACTTGGTTTTATACAGATATAGCACCATTCAATAATCTCATCGAATTGAATTGAATCGATCCTATGAAATCAACTTTTAATTCAACCTTCAAAGTGTTTCGATAAGATATAGTTCGATCCTGTACATGCACCATCGTGAATAAATGTGAACAGTCTATAACGAAATCATATTTCTGTCCTTAATATCATTTTTTGAAATCCAGCTATTCGTATTTTTCATTGGATCAAGATAAAAACAATTTTGAAAAGGCAAATAATTGTTCTATGCTCTAGAAAGTGTACTTGGATGATAAAGAGTTGTATCAGCACCCCACTCATAAGGTCCCTCGTGTGGACCCAAAGTAACCATAGTTCCAGGGCCCAAAGTTGTATGGGAAGCTGCACTGACCATTCCTGGACCAGATGAAACGTAACTCAATGGTGGACGCGGTTGTTCACGTAACCGTGCATGCTTTACTTGTCGTTTATATCTGAAACACGAAATATTTCAAAATCTCTTTCTTTTCGACCTCCTTTCTAAATATTACGATTTCTTGAAGCAGAACATGTTAGAAGTACTGCTAGAACTAATAACTAAAATTAATGACATTTAAATAATAAACTTCTAATTGTTTGATAATGAAATACAAAAAAAAGAAATAGAAAAGAAAAGATAAAAACAAGAAAGTATGAACTTACTTCGCGTGCATGCAACAAAGTGTACAACTCGACACAATGGCTGCGATACCAACAAGAACGGCAATGGCAAGCACCCACATTTGTGTCATTGATGCATCAGCTCGTGCAACAATAGCGGCACAATGTTGCACTTTCTCAACGTTAAACGTCTTATAAACTTTCTTCAACTCCTCGTTCTTCGAGTCTGTTAATAAAGCCTTCATCTCATCCAAATCGTAAGACTCTTTACCAACCATTTGGAAACAAGAACTAGTCGAGGAAAAGTCTAAAGAGTTATCTTCTTTTGAATAAAACTGAGTGTCGTAAACGTTTACGGTTATTGGTAAAGATAGTGCCATTTGCACAGCTTTTTCAAAATCCTCCAAGGTCTTTCTAACTTCCACTGGTGGCTTCGAGAATACAAATTTCAGCATATCTCTGTCTCTTAACAAAAATATTCTCAAAGTTATATTAGTCTCTCTGCCAGATGTTGCCGAATTATTAGCTGTCACTATCAATTCCATGTATCCATCGGCATAACCGGACATCGAACCGATGGTCCTAAGTTCGCCTGTTTGAGAATTCAACGAAAGACGTGACGGAGTGACCCATGATGACATCGAGGAATCGACCAGAGATAAAAAGGATACATTGCTCATATAATAATTTATCGGCAGAGCATTGGAATCAGCATCGTATGCTTCTAATGTTATCAAACTGGTGTCGATCGGTACGTTCAGTCTTACCCCAAGAGTAATGTTATCTTTCTTAAACTTAGGTCGATTATCATCGATATCAAGAATTCTAATAAGGACTTGTCTCTCCGAAGGATCTTGTCGATTGTAAGGTTTAGGAACAACGTCGGATTTACTGGAAGAATATTTGAAACATTTCACTGTTAATAAATGACGATCGATCGACTCTCGATCAAGACGACCGTTTGATCGGATAACAGCAGAGTTATTTTCCAAACGTTCAACCGTAAATAATCCACCTTCATTTCCATAAATAATCGCATAATCTATCATTCCATTCTCGCCTATGTCTTCGTCGATAGCTTCGACGATACCCACTTTAGTACCATTTAAAGCTTCTTCTGAAACGCTTAATTCGATCGGTGGACTATCTAGACTTCTCTTAAAGTGTGGTTTGTGATCATCGATATCATTTACGATCACTTGAAGTACCCTAGTAGCTTGCTGTGGAGGAACGCCTAAATCTTGAGCTACTAAAATCAAAGTGTAACTATCTTTAATCTCCCGATCGAGTAGTTTCCTCGTCGTAATCAAGCCAGTCTCACTGTTGATCCTAAAAGCACTAGCATCTTTACCAAAATTGCCGTCTTCTAAAAACTTAAAAGTTATCTTTCCATTCGGCAAATTTGGATCATCAGGATCGGATGCTACAGCTTGAAAAACAGGACTTCCTATCGTCGAATTTTCAGAAATGTACGCTATTTCTTCAACGGTCGGTCTAATGAACAAAGGGACTCCATCGTTGCTAACTACATCACCGATGTATAAAGTTAGGATTATATCCGTGAATAATAGTGGTATTCCACCATCTTGAGCTCGAACACGCATATTGTATGGTTCTGTTCTTCCTTTGCCTGTTAATGCCCGAGCCGAAGATATCTCCCCGCTTGTGTGATTTATCTTAAACAATCCTTAGAAAATCGGATTAATATTAAATTGATATTGATTATTTAGATTAGATACAAAAAAAGTGGTAAAGTTATAACAGTTACCATTGGCTTCTCCTTCGTCTATAATTTCGAAATGAATCTGGCCACCTTCCCCTTCATCTGGATCCGTCGCTGTAATGTTAACCACGCTGACACCTGTTGAGGCATTTTCAGGAATAACAGCAGTATAGGATTCCTGTGGGAAGACTGGTGCGTTGTCATTGACATCTAATATATCAACAGTGACCAAAGCTCTAGTACTTCTTTGTTCTGCACCACCCTGGGGCATGTCAGATGCAACGACATAAAATCGTAGAACAGATTGTCTTTCTCGATCAAGACTCGTGTTAGCTGTGATCTGAAATAATAAGTTGAACGATCTAGTAAGGTTATATAAAATGAATGATAAATTTTAATTTACCTGTATATTCCCAGTAATTGGATCCACCTCGAACATATTTGCATTCTCGCCTATTAAGGAATATCTCACTTCACCATAACCTCTTTTCACTTCTTGTTCTGTATTCGAACTATCCATATCGGTTGCTTTTACGTTCAAAACAATCTTAGATGGCTTCGCTGATTCTAGCACCGATATTTTATAATCTTTTTGAGTAAAAGCAGGACTATTGTCGTTAACATCTTGAACTTCGACGATTATATTTGCCTCCGACATTTTTCGTGTTATCTCGTAGTCCCTTGCAAGAGCACGAACTTTGAAACGAATAAACTGAAATAAAATAATAAGTACATTTAGATTTTTACATAGAAATTAATTAGAAAACTCTTTTTAATTAAGAGTAGATTCATTACTTTTTGATTCAACGCTTCGTAGTCAAGCCTTCGACTCAAGACAACATTTCCACTTTGAACACCAACATTAACGTATCCCTCGTCATCTTCATCTCGAACAAGTTCAAATCTCTGAACTGAATATCCAGTTGTTGGTTCCTTCGCAGACAGCATCAAAAGTGTTGTGCCAAGAGGTTGCTCCTCTGGGACAGCAACTCTTATCATTGGATTATTAGGAGACCATCCAGGATTAGTAAAAGTTGGATTATCGTCACTGTATGCCTGAACATATATGGTCACCTCTGCTTTGGCGATCTGTTTATTTTTATCAACAACAGCATTTAAATCTTGCGCCTGAACAGTGAGTATTATGACAGCCGCAACCTGATAATCCAATACCCGATTAACAGTTATCAATCCGGTATTAGAATTAATACGAAAAGCTGTTTTATAATCGTAGGGTGTTATGCTCTTCAGTGCTACACCAGTCTTATCAACAGCTCTTATTGGTTCCACAATGGAGTATTCTAAATATGCATCTGAATCTGGGTCGGTGGCTACTACTTTTAGAACCGACTCTCCTGCAACGTATATTCATCATCTTAATGCATAGGATCCAGTTTTTGTTTCAACAATGTATATTACATTACATGTAATATGTACTATGTAGAACTCAGGTATTTGGTCTCGGAACAGCAAAGAGACAAGAAGAGAAGAGAAAATGTTTATTCGCTCCATCTATTCCCACCTTTGACGTTTTAGAATGTCACGAAATAGGATCTTGGTGACATAGTCATAGAATTTCCATATTTACGTTAGTTATTACGGTTAATAAATAGTATTTAACACTTAAACGTTTATTCCAATGCTTTATCATTCTTTCCTACTTTATTCCGATACGTTCCACTTTTCTCTCTTTATTACGCATGGCATTAGTAGATGTGATACTTTCTGCCAATAAGGAAAATACTTGTGATATAAAGTAAGCAAGAGTGGGACAGCGACTGGAACGTTTCAACCAGTTAGAACCGCATTCCTTCCAGCGACAAACTTCTGAGTTCTGCACAGTACTTCATTTAATATACCTATGGCTGCACGTTCTGACACATAAACCAAATATGTAGACTCGTTGAACATCGGTGGTTTATTATTTACATCTACGATATTCACGGTAACGGTTGTACTAGCAGTTTCTCTAACCGGTGTACCAGAATCAATCGCGTAAACTATCACTTCGTATTTATCACCTCCAGTCTCCAAGTCTAAACGAGCATCTGGAGAAACCGTGATGATACCTGAACTATAAAAACAAATATACCATATAATGATATCTGAAAGGTTACAGAATCTTATTTGCAAGGTAGATTTTAATCAGACTACCAGATAAAAATGTTCGATCACCTAGAATCGATAACGAAATTATCTTTGGCTCCTGATGCAATATGATATTGCAATAAATTATCTCGGCCATCCGGATCATTAGCTATTACTCTAATAACTTCTGTGCCCGGTGAAGCATTCTCTAATAATCTCGCTCTATAACTACTGGGTCCAGGTAGATTAGATTTGTAATTCCCACGAAATATGGGTTTTTGATTTCCGGGCACACCAACTCGAACATAAAGTTTTGCCTCAGAATAGAGTGGTGGCATTCCACCATCTGTGGCACGAATGATCAATTCGTAAATTCCTCTTTCCGTATCCCCAGATTTCACAGGTCTTGACATTGTTACTTCACCACTATCTGGATTCACCTGTAATAGCAATTTTTTTTTTAAATCGAAATACCTTGAAACTTTGCAAATATATTACTAGACAGTAATACATAAAAGTAAAGCACGTACCATGAAAATATCTTCCATCATACTATTATGCTGATGGATCATGTAAGTTATTTTTCCATTTCCTTGCATGGGTCCGTCAATATCTGTTGCTCTAATGAACATTTGTGGATCGAAACTAGTAGCACCTTCGCGTACCGTTCTAGAATATTCAGTCTGTTCGAAGATTGGCTTATTGTCGTTAACATCTTCCAGCTCGATGAGAATATTAACAGCGGAAACTCTGCCACCGCCATCTTTTGACTCCATGGTCAACGAATAAGATTTTTGCATTTCATAATCCAATTTTTTCGCAACTGAAATACCACCTTTCTCGGGATCGGTTGAAAATTTATCAGCACCAAAACCACGCAGCGTGTAAGTTAATTCGCCGAATGAACCGCTATCGTAATCTCTAGCAAAGATATCTCCAAAACGAGTCCCTGGTTCGGCATCTTCAGGAACGGTCAATTTATAAACAGATTGTAAAAATTCTGGACTATGATCGTTAGCATCCAGTAATTGAATATGCACTCTAGATGTTGCAACCTGAACAATTTAATTGAGTTATCGATTATTCTTATACTTTGCGATAACTTTTATTAAAATTCTAAACTCACCACTTCGCTTGCGACTATAGCAACAACTTCGAATTCCAGTTCTCTTTTATACTCATCATCAACATCATAATCGAGCACACTAACGTCTTTAGCTTTGACAACGACAGGTACTCTACCTTGTGCTTCCTCAGGACTAACGGTAAAAGCTTTACTAATTCCAAGGTACTCTGGTACGTCTCGTAAAGCCAAAAAATATTTAGCATTATCACCGACATCACCGTCGCTAACAATCATATTCAAACCTTAACGGAATAAAGATTTTTTTTAATTAAACTAATATTATATGTTAATTAACAACAAACGCATAATAATTATCTACGAAAAAATATTTACCAGGTAAAGGAGTATCCCTTCCAATATCCTCAGAAATCTTCAGACTAAAATGATTCTCGTTAAAAACTGGCGCAAGATCATCGACATCAGTAACGACAATGGTTACTATTGACATGGCAGAATCTGCTGGTATCTCATTATTGATCAATTCAGTAGCCTTAACATGAAATGTGTAAATTCCTCCATTTTGTAGGATCCTAGGATCCTCTCGATCAAGAGATACATTCGTTGTTACGAGTTTCCCTAGAGTGACGTCACCCTCTCGTACGACTTCGAGACCAAAGTGACCCGAATCTTCGTCCTCCAAAGTCAGGAGCAACGGCCTCGGTTCACCCGTGTCACCGTCTCGTGCTCTGATCGTTAATACAGTGTGATTACCTACTGTATTCTCTGGTAAAGCTGCACTATATGGTGCATTCAAAAAAACCGGAGGTTGATCCTAGAAAATATATACTTGTATCATTAATAATTCTCATTTATTTGAATAAAATTATGTCGATCATAGTTATATCTTTTAGATCAGCGTTGGTAATTATAGACCGCGTTGGCTACTTCTTTATTAACGGGCACATAGACGGCAGGAGCCGTTAAGCATCCGGTTACTTTCATGACTCTGAACAGAGACCTACTTACTTGAACATCGAGAACGTCGACAGCGACGGTAGCTCTAGCTTGTAGTCTTTTCGATGGGTCACTCGGACTGTCAACCGCCAGAAGATTAATTAAATAAGAATTTCTCTTTTCATAGTCTAAAGGTTTCGTCAAGGTTATTTGCACGTCGTATTTTCCTTCTGCTAACTAAATAATAAACATGCTATATACAACACTCGAATGAACGTAAGATACAATATAATAAATTAATTTGAAATATAAAATATCAAAGAAAACCTTTTCGGTCGAGACATCGAAGGTATTGCAAACATCGTCATCTCGCGATGCTGGGATGCATTCAACGTGAACATCAGCGTTGACACCACCATCCTCATCAGTTATCGTGATCGTTCCTGTAGGAAGCAACAGACCACCAACGTGTGCGCTTTCAGGCACCCTCGCTGCATAAGGTCGACCATAATACATTGGTGGATTATCGTTTTCATCTAGGACTGCTATTTCTCGACGAAGGGATACGGTATTTGGCTCCGAACCAGCGATACCTTCGTCTATAACAAATATTTCTTTCTTTCATTCATTTCTTATAACATCCTTGAAACCTTGTGTATAGAAATTTTATTTAATGATTTCTTTTAGTGAATAAAACGAACGTGGTTGGTTACGCACAAACGTGTAAAATACCGTAATAAGTTGCGAAAAAGAAATAGTGCTTGAGATCACGCTACGATGAGAATTACCCGTTATACTGATGATTACTTCGATCAGGTCTTGCGTTTCTCTGTCAAGCGTTTTTCGAAGAACGACAACGCCAGTTTCTCTATTAACGGTGAAATACTCTCCACTTATAGAATAATGTAATCTAGAACCTTCCGGATCCTCCCCTTGGAGAGTATAGACTGGTGCACCTGAAGGTGTACCTTCGGAAACGGCTAATCTGGCCATGTCTCCTCCTTGAACAAAATGTGGTGCTCTATTGATCACTTGACCACGTGACAGAGAGCACGTGGTCAACCATAGAAATAAAAACATCCACATTGTCGCCTGAAAGTAAATAAATTATTATATTAACTTTCTAACTAAATATTTATAATACTTTCAAATTTGTTAAAGTATTCACGCACTAGGTATTGATCGAACGACGTTATTAAAAGTGAGAAAAAACAAACGAGTCGCTAGAACGTTCAACTTCGATGACCCATTATCTTAAGAGTTACGGCCGGATAACCGCAGACGGAGTGGGAAGAAAGGAAATGGCTCGCGTGCTCGAAAGGATGCTTCCTTGAATACCTACATAGGAAAAACGTGTCTGCATATAACAGAGGAGACTCTCCTTGGCTTCTGCGTTCTTGAGTTATTGCATGGTATTAAAATTAAAAAAAAAAAAAAAAAAAAAAAAAAAAGAAAAAACAAAAAATGCCTTGAGGCAAACCACCAACCGGTATACCGTAGCTCTCTATGTTTGGTGTCTCAATGACTTCGAACGAGTACGTGCGGTTAGTGAAAAGCCGTTAGAAATCAGATTCCATTTCAGGAGTCTCGTGGATGTTAAATGCCCGTGTACCGAGCAACGTAATCGAGAATTAAAACGATCCATAAGCTCGTTAACACGTTCGAAATATTTCTTTGGCTTTGACTGCCTCAAGTATTCCCGATATCAGCAACGTTCCATGATTGTTGATTGCGTTAAGTGGAAATTCGAGAAAGCAAAGAGAAAGAAAGAGAGAGACGTCGATGTTGCTGCACCTTTTGTTGGAATCAAGCTGCTAACTTTCTATTACCTATAACGCCTCGTACCACCGAACGTTGAACAAAAGTCTTACACAACTCTATTAACCGGCAGAGGGTGGAGAGGTATATAAAGCTAGAAAGCATTTAAATTCGTTTTATTCCCGTCATAACTATCAACTTACGACAAAAAGATTGAAATCTGAATGATGAAAAATTAGAAAGTCGATAATCGAAATTTTTTTTTCTTCAATTATACAGAACCTCAACCAGAACCATCATTCGTCTTTATTTTTAGATCAAGATTAGTTAAGAGAATAGTATTCGTAAAACTGTGAGAACAAATGATTCTGTCAAGAGAAATGACAGCTATGAGGCAATTTCCCCATAATTTCTTGGCTTCTTCATGCGTGCACTTAGACAGTACTTCCGCATTTCGTACCCTATTATCAGGGATGGTCTCTGAAAGAGGTAGTTGTTAATCAAACGAATCTACCATATACATAAATATTTATATGGCATATCGCTCAAGACGTAAGAATTTCTCTTGTTCATTGAAATAAATCGTTTTTGTAAACAAATTCTTTAAAAATTTCTAAATGTTCTCGAAATAAATCGATACTTTAATCGCATCTACAGTAACCAAATAAAAAAAAAAGAAATCCCTTTTGACCGAAGAATTCATCGAACCGAGCAATGACTCAGCCTTCAGCAAAGAACGCAATAAACGTATATGAAATCGTATTATCTCACATTTAAAGACGATTTCACCTTCTCATCGTGCAACACGGAAAAGCATTACGACGATGACCGACAAGTGTGAATGTTCAAATAGAAGTGGCCATTACTTTCGGTCAAGTACAAAATGACATATACAAGATCGATCAAGTCATCTCGAGTAGAAGAAACTCTGCCTCTCAATAACTGAATCCAGATTGATCCTAATAATAAACTATTATTTTATTATAAAAAAATAAAATATCGAAGAAAGATTGAATATATAAAACTTCGTTAAGAATCATTCATGAAAAATCTAGTTCACCTTTTATTCAAAGGATTATTTGAAAAATCGATACTACATTACTTAAAAAGAAACTAGTACATCTAGCTAACTGTTTTGTACTGGTTGTACGAGACTCTTTCAACGTCCTAGACTCGTTAATCGTCGACGAAGAAAGAGGAAGCAAAAGAGAGAGGGAAACAGAGAGAGGGAAACAGAGAGAGAGAGAGAGAGAGAGAGAGAGAAAGAAAGAGAGAGAGAGAGGGGAGAGAGAAAGAGAAAGAAAAAAACCGTTACGGCACCTCCCCTTTTGCCCCTCTGTTACGTTACGCGCATGGAATCCTGACACCGCGTGACCAGGTGATGCCAGGATGAATGACTAAGAAAAGGAATATCCTGCCACGCGCTCTTCTTATACCTCGCGTCACTTTCATCGGTAAGAAACCTCAATCGTTGTAGTACTTCCTTATTCGTTTTCTTTTTAAATTTATAATCAATCATTTAACTAGAGTTTTCTTCGTTCATATTAAAAACAAATAAATTATATTACAGGTAATATATAAAATAAAAAATATCCCAAGAATATTGCTAAATTGCCCAAGAATAACACTAAAACTACCGTTCGTCGTCTTTTTAAATGCCGTTTGTCAATTTGACAGGTACTATCGAATTAAAAAAATTCGATTAATTTATTACTTTAATCATATAACAATAAATAAACAAAAAACAATTATAGATTAATATTCTTTTAATAATTATTAATTCAACTATTGCGAAAGAAAAAATATTTCATATCTACCGTTTCAACGGAAGTCTGTTAAAAGAAATAATTATTAATGAGTATCATATGTCGAAATATTAGGCTCGATCATTCAAGCAAACGACTTACACGAACATCGATCGTATTTTCTATCAACGAACTTGACACCGGTTCCTCGTAAGTCAGAACACTGGGGGCGATCCCGCGCCCCCGTAGAGTCATGGACTCTCGCTGGTCAGACTGGTTTTCCTCGAACTGGCGAAAACGACGACGAAAGCCACGAGTTTGGCAAGATACACGAATATCTTTGAAGCAACGAAACGAAACGAAAATGCGAGCTAACCTCGATACATCTCGATTGTTATATCGGTTATTAAGAACGTAAAATATCCAATTGAACGACCATGACCTTCCTATCGTAAGTTTAAAGTTTATGAATATATATATATATATATATATATATATATATATATATATATATATATATATAGGATAGGTCAAGATTCATCCTAAAAAATTATCATTATTTAATTGATTTAATATTAATTATTTGGGGGAAAATTGTTAATCCTTTTATTGAAATACATATCGTTATTTCGATTATATCAATAAAAATACAAATAAAAACTGATGACATACCTTAAATAAAAAAAGGAAAACTCGTATATCCTTAAGTCGATCTATCACAACTGGAAATCACTTGGAATCTGAGCAAAAGCAAATTCCATTAACGAATATACTTCGCACCACGCGAACATAATTCTCTAACATCTCCATCAACTTCATTCCTTTCGTAAGATTTGTCTTACGAACTTTTACGATCCAACCGAAGGATCCTTTCACCTACGTATAACTCTATGTATTTTTCGTTTCCAATGAAATTAAAAGAAAAAGGTTACAACCACCAAAAGTATTAATCTCATTAATAACAATCATCTATATAAGTATGTAGATATGTCTCTATGTAATGTTTTACATTATTTATCACGACATATTGTCTTGCCTTTCGAGATACTTATTGTCAAAGGAATGAAACGCGCGAGTACACGAATCTCGAAAAGCATGACGCAGACTGGATGAGAGAGGACTTGCCAGCAAGTATTCTTGCTCTCCCTATTCTCTCTCTCTCTCTCTCTCTCTCTCTCTGTCTCTCTCTCCTTTCCTTCACACATATACATACACAGAAGTACACAGACTCTGGCTGGCGATCTTTCGAAAAACGAAGCGGTGTCTGCCAGCCAATGGACAGGTCTACACTGCATCCTAAGGAGGTATGTGGCCTCCGCTATGGGAGTGGAAGGAATAAAGACAGAAGAGAAAAAGAGAGAGAGAGAGAGAGAGAAAGCTGTGCCAAGCCGGAATAAGGAGAGGCTACAGTCAGTCCCCGGTAACTGTGCGCGCGAAAGGGGCACCGGTGCTCCCACCTAAGCCCTTCCTTTCTGTCCCTATTGCCCCTCCATCTTTTTCTTAATCTCACCTTCCTTCTTTATTTTTTAGTTTTTTTATTTTCTTTCTTGTTTGTTTGTTTCCCCCCCCCCCTCCCCTTGAAAACCTACTTGGATTGTTTTAATCCAAACCATGTCTAGAAGAAGTAATCTCTTAAGATTAGAAAGAATCTCTTGAGATTGATGTCAACAATTTATTAAAAAAAAATTCAAATCAATGTACTATAATTCACGATTAGGTTAAAAATTCATAAATTATTGTATCGATAAACAAGAGAAAATTCGTTCTCATTAAATTATCATGATATATTTTACTTACATTTGGAAATATAAGTAAAATTTAATGTATTTTTTCTTTTTTCAATGTTATAAAAGAAATCTTATAAACATATTAAATGGAGATCTATTGAAATTCGTCGAGAACGATAACACACATTCAACGTATTAATGAAGTCTTCTCAAATTGATCATTACTAAAAATTAATTATTTCTTCGTTCTACCTTGATAAGATTCTCTAAACAGAAGATTGATATTGGAAATAGAGCGAATCGAATGCTCGTACAAGCAATAACCTCGAACGAACAGCTATTTGTTTGATCGTTATAATGCCACTTCTAATGTAAATATCCAAGTGATAGTTCATTCGTGAATAACCCATCTATGTCGGTTTAATTTACTGAACTATCGGAATCCAAGCTTATCTTACTAGACAGAATTTAGAACGTAAATACATGAGAAACGTATTAACACGTAAATCGTCACACATAGCTTTAATAATGTCCCTTAGTAAATTTACTTCATCGAGATTTCATTAAAATTTATGATTTATGTACTCGACGATATTTTTATCAATAGTTAAAAACAAATAATTTTAATAATACAATTATATATATATATATATATATAAATTTTATTATATCACTTGTATCATGTATCGATACCTTATATCACTCCGAATGACAATACTTTCTTTATTTTCGACACTTGTTTATGCGCAACATTTATAAACAACAATTTTTACTGACATATAACTATCTCATAAGAATTATCTAACATTTATTTCTTAGCACGTAAAAATTTACAAAATTTATTTTGAGTACGCTAAAAAATATTTTGTTTAAAACGATAAGAGTCTAAAAGATATATCAAACTGCGTATATTTCATAATTCTGTCGTTCGAAATGATAACGATTCTTGAACGTGAAAGAAATATAATTATAAAAAAAAAGGAAGGAAAAGAAATGAAAAAAAATGCATTGCCCTTCTTTCATGAATTCTCCTTCTCGCTTAATCGCTTCATTTTCTCAATCCTATAATAGCATGAATAGCATTTGTATTAGCGTTGTATTATACGTCGATGAAGCAATATGGATAACTCGGCCGCCTCGTCATAAGTCGATCCTCTCTCATTGGCTGTTTCTTGGAATAGTTCAAAAGGTCCTTTTACCAGCAGTACTCTGGCTAGAACCAAGGTAAGCAGCACGTACAGAGTATGGACTGCGAAAGAGCAACGTTAAAATGCCGATGGCTCTCCCCACTTTTCTCTATTTCTGTCTGTCTCTGCCTCTGTCTCTACCTTCGTCTCTCTCTCTCTCTCTCTCTCTCTCTATCTTTTTATTTTTTTCACTCTTAGAAAATAAAGAGGACACGGAAAAGAAAGATTCTCGTGAATTGAGTTAAGTAATAAAGGATGAATATTCGAAGTGATCCAGGTAAAATAATGAAGAAATGGAAGAAGTAAATAAGTGAAGAGATTGCTAGAGAGAACGAAAATGACAGAGAAAGAAATAAAGAAAGAGAGAAGAGATTGGCGAATCTCGGAGAAGGAGTCGTGTACAGTTAGCAAAGACTAACTCGAACAGCTCCACCTTCAACGATGAAGTACCGAACAATTCTACGAGCACGATACAGATCGTTTTATTCTATTAGAAGCAAAATCCATCAAGTCCAACGATTTCCTTTTTTATCATTTCAATGCTTACCTGAAGAAAGAACAATCGACTTACTTCAACAGTCAATTTATCGAAGTCCAAGTCACTCTTCCTTTCGCTGAAACTTTTCAAGGTTTTTTATTTAAATGTTGTCATTCGTGCAGAACAAGTATATCATAATTAAACTGTTAAATCTTGATCGTATTTATCGCGGAAGTGATCGCGTAATTACGTAAGAAGAACTTATCTTTATTTTATCGATTTACCATGAACGAACGAATTAATCATTTTCTCCCTTCGTCCGTCGTATAAAACGAACGTTAACTTAAGTACTTATTTATTCGCTTTTTCGAACGTTGATTAATAAAAATGACGTGCCAGGCTGATTATGTCACAGTGAGTTAACGAAGCGTAAGTGCGTTTATAATGGAACGGCTTCGTACGGTGGTAGGTCGTGTGCTAAATACGAGAATACGTCGAAGGAGAAAGGACGAGCGTGTCAAAAAGAGAAAGAGAGATAGATAAATAGAGATAGAGATAGAGAGAAGTTGCATAGACGCGGATGCACTTTTAGAAGTACGATGAACCATGAGGAAGAAACTAGAAAGGCGTGGGATAGAGGTATATAAATCTGCTTGCATAAAGATTATCGTGTAAGATCTCTTCTTTGCGACTAGCCGACATTTTCGCGATCAACTCTTGTAATTCTCAGACCCTGGGAATTCTCTCGTGAACGTGAATATCTATCTATATATATATGTGTGTGTGTATGTGAGTGTGTGTATGTGTGTGTGTATGTGTGTGTGTGTATACATATATGTATGTCTTGTGTCTAGTTACGTTCGTATAAATACATAATATCGTAAATGAACGAGAATGTGTTTCGTATGCCGGTTAACCCACTTCTCACGACGCCACACACCTTTTACGCATGAGACCAGATCACCTTTTAAACGTGTAAACGCTCGCTTATGTGTACAGTAACACACAACATATACTGATACACTCGTAAAATTCTTCTTTCGTGCTAATTAACGTAACGAAAAAGTACAAAAAAAAGAGAACAACTATTACATTCTCTGAACGTTGAGGAAATCCGAATTAGCAAACTTCCTTTATAACATCATGTAACTTTAAAGTGACGTACTTATGTTTATATCTTTTAATTTTTCATTTCATTTCATTCCTACACATTTAATTTTTTTTATTGTATAAATTGTATTTAATACCCAGTACAAGTAATATCATGTAGTTTTGTTTATAGACACGACGAAAATAAAAAAGAAAACAAGAAAATTGAATTATAAGAGATTAATTCTTTATAAAATGTAACTTTGAAGTTATGTGCTTATATTAAATTTTATTTCATTTTATCTTGAAAAACTTAATGTTCAAATATTAAGTCATACTTAATATTAGTATAAGACTAATGCTATAAAATTTCTCATTATATAATTCTGTTTGTAGATATGACAAAAATCTCGATTATAGAGGATTAACTATTTATACCTTTGTGTAACTTTAAAATTATATACTTAGTTATATATATCCGTATTTTTAAAAAATTTTCTTTCGTTTTATCAATAAAAACTATATTGCTACTTTATAACCAAATCTCCTAATAGTTTTAAATAATGTAAGCAATACTATTTTATAAATTTTACGTGATATAATTTTTATTAGAATAGAAGAAAAAAATTGAGTAATAAAAAGAGTTAACGTAAAAAAAATATATAAAGATGATAAGAAAGTGAACTTAGATAAAATTAATTCGTTCTCGTTAAAGAAAACCAAGTTAAATGTGTTCGACTCGATGAAATGTCGAAATTCAATTTATCGCCGTAGTCATCGATAAATTATCCAATTAGAGCGAATCGTTTTTCAGCGTGTATTCGGTACCCTTTTTGCGAGACAACGATTCTCTCTTCTCGATTCTCGCTAACACTGGGCACGCCCCTTTCTTTTTTTATTTGATTTTCGATTCTGCACGCCCCAAGAGCAAATCTTTCGTGTAATTTCCAATATTTCCGTATAGCCTCGATCGAACATGTGTCCTCGGCGGTTTCGATTTCACGGGGATCTTTTATCGACGACTGGTACGTTATAGTACGAATTTTCAAAGTGTGAAAAGGGTTGCTGCCGTTAAAATTATATCGACATAATTTTTTTTTAGGAAAAGGGTAGTCCCGAATATCGTAGGGTCTTCAAATACATCGAAATGCGACGAATGTATGAAACGAAAAAATTTATTTTCTTCTGACGTTCCATCTCCTTCGTAAATTTTTACGATTAAATCTAAGTACATATCATATTGTAGACTGCAATATTATGGAAATTTTCTCATCATATTAAAATAAATGCACTTGATCAGTATGTTCGTAATCATTAGTATGAAATTAATCATGATCAGTTAAGTGCCATTTGAAGGGAAATGTTGTAAACAAGTTATATGATGTTAATTGTTTCTGAGAAAGCGCGAAAGTCTACGCTAGAGTGATCATGTTTAAGCGACCGTCTCTAATTGTGAAAAAGAAACATTTCTCCAAGGAAGCAAATAGAAAATATCGACGTAACAGGAAATAATGTACAAATAATATATACGTTCTAATAACATTCGTATCCAATAATATCACGTCTATATTTATACGACAAGTTTTCTTTACCTGTACGCAAAAATTATATTATACTCCATCCTAACCCTGACATTGGACTGTAAGTTCTCGTCTCAATGATATAGCGGAAACATTTCTTTTACTTTCTCCGGGACAACTAATTTACCTAAAGTCGTTAAACGAGAAATCGTACGAGAAAGAAAACTCGCTACATCCAATAATCTAACAAAACCGCATGAACTTTTCTCGAAAGTAGTTTTGTCGTTTCGTTTGGACATAAAAGTAAATTGCATAGAAAAAAAGAAAAGACAAAAAGAAAAAACAAAAAAGAAAAAAAATGTAACCTCATCGATTTCACGTTACAAAATGGCTATAACTCGAACGAAATATTTTAAAATACGAATGGAGGAATAAAAATAAAAAAAAAAGAGAAAAAATAATCCTATCGAAACTGTCGAAGGAATTATCATATGGATTTTAGCGATAATTTTACTGTAATATTTTTCAGAAAAAAAAGAAAAGAAAAGAAAGGAAAAAAAGTAGCTGCGATCGATTCAACAGGGAAAAGAGCGCGAATCGACGTGAAAAAAGGGTCGACGGTGATTTGCACCACCAGCGCGAGAAGTTCTGTTTGTTCTCATTGAAGAAATTATTGACAGTGCACTCAGAATAGCGTGAATATGTCATGATAACAAATCGTTAAGCAAACAGACCACACGTGGGTCCTGATATATTTTTCGTTCCTATATACGTCACCTCGGTGTCTTTTATATTGTTCGTGACGGTTCAAAGAGACACGATTAATCGAAGCTACACACGACGGGGATGTAAAGATAGAATTATTAAAATTCATAAGCCACGATTTTCCAATTTTTTATTAAATTACTTGTCTTACGTAATTGACAACATGATCGATGGACGTTTACACGTTTTCTTCGTCACCGGTATGCCCTATCTTTCTGTTGATCCCTTTACACACTTTAACTTCGAATTCGTGAAAGAAATCTATTATAATTTTCTAATTCGATATCTTCTTCGAAATCAATAAGAAAGTTCCATACTAAAATTTTCTAATGAAATATCTATATTATATATGTGTGTGTGTGTGTATTTTGGTGTGTGTGTGTGTGTGTGTGTGTATAAATATATAACGTTTTCAAATTTGTATTCTTCAAAAGATATGAATTATCAGGTGTTTCCTAATATAAGTCTTTCGCAAGTAGAAATGACATGAAATCTGTTTGATCAACCAAATTTGCAATTCGACATCATTCTTACGTCGTATGACATCGTCAGACTGATGGTTTCTATAGCAATGTCATAGGTATTATCAACTGATTAGCGGATGCGACATATGGTCGTAGTTGGCTTTATTAGATTACCTGCCACTTATGCTTTAGTTACACATTGAACGTCGCGATCGAATCGAGATCTTTTGAAAGTGCAAATTTCTATATATAGACAAAACTCTCATTTTTTCTTTCAGGTGAGTTAACAAACACTAATTGATCTATTACAAAACTTACAAAGTAGATTTCTACAAGAATAGACTTGCGGTCTTATAAAATTCGTTCTTGTAATAACACCTTCCCCTGATGATATGCAATCCTTTATGCTGTGGAGCTAATCTGGCATTAATTCTTAGAAAATATAATCTACAAAATATTATATAAAACGTTAAAAAACGATATATGTTTATAAAAAAAAAAAAAAAAAAAAAAAAAAAAAAGGAATAAAGAAAAGATGATATAATTTCTAAGACATAAGTGATAGATTTATCCTACTCGATTAAACTAATTGAAAAAAATTTTGTAGAAAATCTTTTAGATCATAAGCATGTATACAAAGGATACGTATGATAGATTTGATCTGTAAAAACGAGACAAGGTGAACTATGAAAGACTCCGAGACAGAAAACAACAGAAACGAAACATGAAATTCTCCGTAACTATGGCTCGAGATAAATCATTTTGTTTTCTCGATAGACAGACTTAAAAAGAAGGGCTCGGTTGTACGCGAAATCTCAAAGCGGTGTAATCACCCTAAAAACCTCTAATCTTCTAACAAGGCAGCTACATACTTCTCTGTCTCTTTCATTTTCTCTCTCTCTCTCTCTCTCTCTCTCTCTCTCTTTCTATCTATTTCTCTCTCATTCTCTCTTTTCTTTTTCTCTATGGCACGCGTCTAATGCATATAGAGAAAAGTGGGGGTAAGGGAGAGAAAATGGGAGGAGTGAAGAGAAGAGAGAGGGACGAAGGGAGAGGAATGTTAGGTACCCCTCCGCAGTGATTATGGGGTGAACTCTTGGTACGGTGCCCCATAGATGGTGGCTGTCGAGTCTCGTGGAGGGGGCGAAATACCCCCGGGACGGTATATATGCTCTAAGAGCCCCTTCCCACATGCACAGTACCAAATTGTACCCCGCCTAGTCCGCTCGTTCGATTCTTATTTTCGCTTTTACGTTCTTTCTTATTCTCTTATTCATCTCTTTCGACGTTTGATTATGACGTGATGAATACGTACGATTGCGAATATTAATACAATATTTGAAATTTTATTTGAATTCAATTGTGATTCTGTGTGATCGTTCGTGAAATATTTTCTGTTTTCCAAAGGATAATTCATTTCTACTGTCACCTTCGATAATACGCTCAAGGTATACGGAAGAAAGAACGAGCCTATTTCTTTGAAATATAAAATGAAAACTTTCAAGTGTATAATTGTTTAATAAAGTAACGAAAAATAAAAGAAAAAGAAACTTACTCGTCCGTTGCTCGATTATCACGTAAGCGTGATTATCTTCGTGTTATAGTGAATCTCCGTGATGTCATCGGAATATTCATTCTGTAGCGAGGGAGGCTTTGACGAACTGTCCAGTTCATCCGACTCCGGCTTTGACGTTAGCTTCGAGTCTCCGAAACACGAATTATCCGCGGATGGTCTCTTTCCACCTGTGAAAGAAGAAAAACGGAAGAAAACTCGGAATACTCGATGTAAAAGTCCCACTCAGGTAAATATTTTTAAACAATGATTCTAAATTGCCTCTATAAACTTTTTGAACTATTACTTATTTACCAATCGTATCAATGAATTTCTCTATTTTATCACAATTAATTTTCGTATCATTTTAAAAATTAAAAAAACGTAAATCCTTAAGATATTACCTGACAAAAAAGAACAAGAGAAAGATGCGAATGATAAAAGATAAAATAAAATAAAATAAAATAACAAGAAATAGAAAAATGAATAAACAAGTGAAAGAATCCTATTTTCTTTGATACTTTAGGTACTCAGATTGAAAAGGAATCGTCGGATAAAGGCGAACGATCGAGAACGGCACAGAATGCACACGCTGAACGATGCACTAGAGAGACTAAGAATGGCTTTACCTACATTTCCTGAAGACACCAAGTTGACAAAGATCGAGACCCTTCGGTTCGCTCACAATTATATATGGGCTCTCTCTCAAACATTAGGAAACTCTGAGAGTGGCGAAGTAACCGTTAATGTCGGCAATGTAACAGTCAGCATCAGCGAGAACGGTAACATGATCACGTCTTCGACCGGAAGCTGTGCTGTAGCTGCACAAAAACGACTTGGACCGAGTCACCCAACAACATTTCCTTATCCTCAGGAAAGATTCGTGCCGGAATGGCAAGAATATGATTGCTATAGCGATCAAAGTGTCAGTCCACCGATACCACAACAATATCAACCGTGTTACGAGCAAAGGATGTATCCACATCATCAAATTCATCAGCCACATCATCACATGACTCATCACAACAGCATGTATCAGTGCCTTTAAGATTTGGACATCGTATCGTATCGTCTGTTTTCTTCCGTGTTAGATTTTCATGCAACGAAATAGCAGACGAAATCCTTTGATCTATCTGTGCCATCGACATCGAATTTATTTTTATTGTATGTATCGAGCCATTATTCGTATTTGAATATTTTGAGTACTAGGATGGTTCTACCGGTCATGTGTTCTCTTTGCGCGAACTTTTTATCGCGTAATAATAATACCAAAGTGTTTGCTACGTTTCGATAAATTTAATCGAGAGGGAGAAAAAAAAGAGAGAGAGAGAGAGAAAGAAAGAAAAAGAAAGAGAGAATTTACCGTAGAGTATCGTCGGTATATATTTACGATGCAATAACGAAAACGTTTGGAAGAAATGCGATGGAGAAATTATTTTCTTACTGTTGCGATCGTTTTGCAATTTTGAACGAACAGTTAATTGAAAATCAATGAGTAATAATAAAAATTTATTACGTACGAAAGTACAAAACTCAGCGATAAGTATTATCGTATTTCTTCTCCTTCGTAACTATTATCAGTATAACCGGTTTAATCGAGAGACTTCAAGTCGATAGTCGATTAGAAGTCGTAGAAGAAAAAAAATCAAAGAACAATACTAAAAGGTTATCGTTATCTACTTTGTAAGAGAGTAATCTATTTAAATTGAATTTAGAACGCTTAAGCTAATTATAAGTTAATCATTATTACACACATACCGTCATTATCAACAGTCTCTTCTAAATCCTTCGGTCTCGATAGTTCCGAATTATAATTTTTATCGGATTTCTTTCATAGATACATATTTACACGCGTTCCTCATTGTTCTAGTCATCGATGTTTTTAATTTGATCTCGAACGCTTGATCTCATTTTATCCGTAACGTAAGTCATGATAAAGATCAAATTTTTAATTTTATTTTATATTAATTAGATATAAAATAACGTTTTCCCCACACCAGTGCTCTTATCTTAATACGGAATTTTATCCATTCAGGGAATATATATTGTACAGACTTTATACTTACATCAATAAATCATATTTTACATATATACATACCTACATATTATTATTGTTATCCTTCATTTAACGATACGAAATAATCTTCGTCGAATTGGCTAAGGAACCACTTTGCAGGAATGAAATCGCTTCCTATTTGGAATGAAAGAACACGTGCCGCGGCACGTGTCCTTTAGAAGAACGAGCATGGGGCAGATGTATCACAAATCGTTCCTGAGATTACACCTACCTAACTAATCCAACGGATTACATTAGGAACGTGACTTTGAAATACTTAGAAAACATAACAATTGAAAAACAGATTTTCCTACCGCAAAATCATCTATGATATTCCCTAACAAAATGACATTCGTAATAATTCATAATAAAATGTATAAATCGAAACTGGTAGCGACTATGCAAAACTCGAAGAATATCCATTTGTATTCAGAAAATAGGAACTGCAACGTTAGACCATTATTTCCATAATAAAAGTAAGTAGGCGTCACCCACTTTGTGATCCAAATGGCAAGTGTTAGAAAAATAAATAACTGAATAGGAATACTTCATCGGAACGGAAAAGTCAACCCAAGAGAGTGGCTTTATCAAAACATTCGTGAAAAGGACAGTATCGAAGGAAAATATTTTGCTTCGATCTTGCAAATGTACGTTTCTCTAACGTCGAATAATATAATAGAGAATTATTGAAAAATGTTAAAACAACACTTGTTAATTGAATCTGACGGTGCCATCCGAACAAACAAAAATGAAAAACAATTTTTAAGTAACAGAAGAACGGTAGAAAGCTTGTCATTAATTCTTATCGTCATAGCCATTTTTAATTTTGATAATTTGTCAAAATAACATCCCGCTTGTGTAAATTTGAGTGTAATTAGAAATACATTTTACAGGTAATTTGCTAGTTATACATCATAGAAATTCGTCACGTAGTTTAACATTCGATCAATAATTTCGTATAGAGAGAAAGGCAGAAAAAGAGAAAGAGAGAGAAAAGTTATTTGCAAACAGCTCGCAAGCTGCGACGAATCCGTTAGCATGCTCGATCGTTTCCCCAAATCTTGCCAATAATGGTAATGCTTCAATAGAACCATTATGTCGACGATATATCACTGTGTGCATAACGCGACAGAAGGTTCAGGATCCAGACAGATTCTATTGGGATCTAGGATTTTAGGGGATTCGATCGGTTTTTGTCGATGCTAGTACCCCGCTCCCAATAACCAATCAAATGTTGCCCGAATCACGTTTTTCAACATGCAAACTATAATGATATCGATAAGAATTAATGAAGGAAAAAAAACTGTTACAGTCTGCAATTTTTAAATTAATTTGATAATAGGCAATGAAATAATGTAAAAAAAATTTTTTTTAATATGAAAATATTATCGTACAGCAAAGGTATAAAAAACTTTTTCAGCTTATACAGACAACTCACGGCAAATCGTGATTTCACTTTAATCGACCTTTCGTTGGGTCGTTTCCGTCGAGTGCACATATCGATCGCATGCACGACCGTCATTGTGTTGGGGTGCTGGTCTGTACGGTGACATACTGGTGGCTGACAGCCTTGGCTCCCCCGTTGAGAGAAGAGAGAAAAAGAGAAAGAGAGAGAGAGAGAGAGAGAGAGAGAGAGAAACAGACAGACAGAAAAAGAGAGAGAGAAAGAAAGACTATATAAGAGAAGACAGAAAGAGAGAGGGGGGTTAACTCTCAGCTACGAATTCGAAAACAGCAGAGAGGGGAACGTTTTCCTAATTCACGAAAATTCGTGAAATTACCTTGACCGAATCATTGAGCACTTAATCGAAGATTAATGGCCATGACTGCGAAGCAAGATCGTACCCTGCTGTCAATCGAAAGGAATCCATTCTCTCCGTGAACAAAATTTTGATCTTCGATGATATTTTTAAATAATATTAAATATCTGAAACGCACAATGAAAAAATTTTCGATTATTCGTTTTCGACTCAATTTCTATTCAATAAGAAACTATGAAATTTCATCGGTTACAACGTTATAACCATTAGGTAGTGTAATTTTTTTTTTCTTTTCTTTATCTATTTTTTGTTGTTTTTTTTTTTTTTTTTTTTTTTTTTTAGAAAATAAGAAAGAATAGGGAACGTGTTTACCCTAAAAGACTATCGACAGAGACAGACACAGGCGGCCGACACGAATACGAAATAAAAAGGAGAGAGAACTCGAGAAAGATCTTTCAGCTTCGTATTTCGGCATCTGTTTAGCTCGTGCTACCGTAGCTAGCGTAGAGTGCTGCTTTGCTGTTGGTAGTACATATATGCGTGGGGTAGAAAGACGGCTTTTCATTGTGAATTGGCATTTGCAGGCCTTTGTGCTAAACCACAAACAATGGACATTGGAACAGTGCGTCATGGAACTCGTCCTCTGAGTTTCCTTCTTATCGGATATACATATATATATATATATATATACATTATTAATGAGAATTGGTTATCTAAAATATAAGAAAGCTCTTTTATTTGAAAGTAATTCTTCATCTGAGAAAATTGCTGAAATCTATTAAGGAAAAAAATCAATATCAAGGAAGAATGTCGTACGATCAGACGTCAGAAATGTCACCATTTTCGTCGAAGTTGAAAACACCGAGAAAAGTTGACAGTGACTATCCAAAATACAAGTACTGGAGCCAGAGTACAGAGTACTTTGACTCGCGATAGAAATATAGGGGACAGATGTCTACGGGGGGCAGGTGTACCCCACCGTACGCGTGCCAACCAACCCCCCACTGTGCTGCCATTCAAGACTATAATTTACTTGAAGAATGCCCGGCGTAGCTAGGCATTCATCACGAGATGACGCGAGCTGGTCCCTGCTTCATCGAACCTCCGAATCCTTCGGAGTCGATCGTTCGTCCCCAGCTTGCAAACCATAAGCGATAACACCACGAATTAACGATCGACGTTTACTAGCGTTTCTCTTGATCAATAAAATCTGTCTCTTTTGTTCATTTAGTATTTTCTTTTTTTTTCTTTTTTTTTTTTTTTTTTGGAAAAAGGAAATAAAAAGTAGGCACAAACATACACATACACACACATATACACTGATTACTAAAATATATTAAAGAATTCAATATTAAGAAAAAATATATAATATAAAGAATACAAAATTATTTATACATTTTCTCTCTCTCTCTCTCTCTCTCTCTCTCTCTCTCTCTCTCTCTCTCTCTCTCTCTCTCTCTCTTTCTCTGTCTCTCTGTCTCTATTAAATCTTCTTACATTTCTGAATAACTTCGAATGGTATATGCACGTATTATTAATCGCAATGAGCCGTATCGACGCCCCCGAATCAGACTTTAATCACATACAAGAGCATGGATTAGAGTCTATGTTAGAACCGCCTTGGACAAATCATTGATTTAGCTTCATTGTGGATCGTTCGCGGAAGTACGCGTTTTATTGGGTCTATGGGGTGAGCTTACGTAGGATTACACGCGTGCCTCAAAGCGCATTTGATCTCGAACGGTGAGTCTGTATGCGTTTTATTTGAATCAGGGGTGGAGTTTGTTCCTTATGTGGACTTAACTAAAAAAGAAAAAAAAAAAATATATATATATATAAGACGAAATCGAGATGGAGCAATGTTTACACGAATCTGAATCGAAATAATTTGATCGAATAAATAATAAGAATGAATTAATAAAAATACAAATTCAATGCAAAATCAAAGACTTTTTGAAATTTAAGTAAGTAGTTACCTCGTAAAAATTTGATATCTGAAAGCTTGAAAAAGTGTAATTTTCGTGAAAAGCATTGAAAAGCTAAATGTAACAACGATGAATATAGAATTTCACATTTATTCTCGCATAATCCCCTAAATCGTCGGCGAAGAGTAACTTAATATCATAACTGGGTCGGTTCAAATTGATGAACTAACCGCGAGCCAGCAAATAGTAATTTAATATCGCTAGAGCTTCTCTTTGAGAGTAGACAAAAAAAAGAAAATACTATTGAATGGTAGAATGATTTCACGCAAGCGTTACTCACGTGAATGACGAGACCAATCGTACGCTGCCGTGGCGAAAGGTCGGTCAGTTGCCCGTAAAATTTTAAACTCGCTAAAGAAGGACGTTCGGCGAACTTATGACGGAATAATGAGCGCTCGGACCGTTTAAATACGCGCCATAAATTTCATTCAATGCTACGACCTCTTAAAATCCAAAAGAAAATGTATATATATGTATACATATATATACATATATATGTGTGTGTAACAAAAACATTTGTAAAAATTATACATATAAAATAAAAACTTCCACGGACATGTCAAAATTTCATGTCAACTTTTGATCGTATTACAGATACAAATCATCATGAATGAAAAATAATATAAACGTTCTACAAAATAATTATTCAAGAAGATGGGAAAATATATGCTATGTTATTCCTCCACTTTACACGGTGCCGGTCTCATAAGCAGTCAAGTGGTAATGCCGGTAGCTCGTGCCTCGTGAAGTTTTCTATCCTTCTCATACCCAAGTAAAAATCCCTCGGTTTGTCGTCTCTTCTACCCTCCGTTTCCCCCTTCGGACACTGGCTGGCAGCTCATTAAACACCCACAGCAGCCCTCGGGCAGGGCCGAGCCCTCACCCTGATTTAACTATTGTTCGATTCGTCTGTGTATTACGTACGTGCTCCTTCAAATACATATATAGACACATATATATAGATATACATACATAGTGTACACACATGGTTGATCGTCGTCGACATCAACGATGGCAGCACCTTCAACTGGCGAACGCGTTCGCCATCATCGAGGGACGGCAACTTCGGCCATCTGTCCGTATTTCGATTCGCGCCAACTCCAAAAACCACCTACGAACGCCAGTGGTTCTTAGTTTGATGCACGAAAGAAGAGAGAAAGAGAGAGAGAGAGAGAGAGAGAGAGAGAGAAAGAGAGAACGAGAGAAAGAGAAAAAGAGAAAGGGGGTACGAAAACGAGATTTAGTCGGAGAATGCAGAGGGTACACGTGTCTGTTGAGGTCGCTTCCTCCCTCGGGGTTGATTCGCTAACAAGCTCTCCACTCGAATCGATTCAGTTTCTCTGAATTTTATATAAACTAAGAAAACGTTCACTGAATATCCAAGTTTTTTTAGATTCCTATTGAGACCATGCGAAAATCTAACTTTCGTAAATCATTATGTTATCCAAATAAAATAAAAATAAAAAAGTTTCCCGATATATTAGTATATATTAGTAGAGTATTGCATCTAAAAAACCAGAGGTGACTTTCAAATCTCCTATATAACTCCACTTATAAAAAATTAGCATTACCACGTAATGTCCCTCTTGATACCATGTAACCTCTGCAGAAATAATTTTTTGTACGATAAAAAATTTAGAAATTATTCGAGATGATCAAGTTAGATACCTCACCCGATGTATATATATATATATATATATATATATATATATATATATATATATAAATATCTAAACACGAAAATAAAAGATAATATTATATAAAAGGCAGGTGTATGTATATGAGAGATCTTTCTCTCTCATGATTTATCATTATTATAACTGAAATCGTACTGTTCGTTGTATTGAGCACCACCGGAAGGAAAGAATTGACGTGTCCCGCTACAACCGGTACACCAACTTTGATTGTGATCGTTTCAACCCTAGCATACTCCTCCTTGCTTCTCCACCCCCTTCCCCTCACTCCACATTTCCCCTTCTATTTTCGTCTACCTCACGTTCTAACTCCGCACAAACTCTACGTATACATTATTATTTCATAACAATCGCACCGTAGCTGGTATGATAACTATAGTGTGTATGGTCTATCACGCAATGGCCGTCACGCTTCGAAGGATAAGTCATTGCCTTAACGATAGATTAAAAAAATTTTTTGATATCCATCTCTTTGACGTAAAACTTTTGAAACGAACGATAAATGTTATGTTAAATATAAAAATATGTCTGAATGAAAAACGATCCCGATGACTCGAAGATTCGTCCATTTTAATTAATCTGTTTTTTTTTCCTTTTTTTTTTTTTATGTGAAAGAAACACGATAGGGTGGACGATAGATTCGTCCGTTTGTCCAGTGGTCCGTTTCTACTGTTTGATCATCTGCTAACGAGTTTAATTTCCATTTAACTCTTTACCTTACGTAGCCAAAAAAAAAAAGAAAAAAAAATAGAAGAAAAAAGAAAACGAATCCACTCGACATAAAGCGACTATCTCTATGCATTCGTTTCTATCAATTTCTTGAGACAAGGCATTGAAGTTATCGTTTAGAAAAGTTTTGAAAGTAAACACACTGTACACATGTATTTACATTTGCATAAACATTGTAGATCTTAAAATTCAAAAGAAATTCAAAAATAAAATCAATCGGTTACATTTGTTTCTTGATTTTCACACGAACCTCGAATTTCTCACGTGAGGCTCGAAAACGTTAGGACTTAAACGTTCAAGCGTGTTTTCACGGAAAAATTTTTCCGGAAGGACCACCACGCGGATTATATATCGGCCACACCGAAATTCTCGACGAAGCGTGCGCCCATTTTTCACGCTTGTACTCCCTCTCTCTTTATCTCTCTCTTTCCCTCCCTCTCCCTTTCTCTCTCTCATTCCTTTCTTCCTTTCTCCTCTCTTTCTCTTTCCAAAAGCAATGTTCGGAAAAAAAGAAAAAAAAAGAAAAAAAAATCAAAGCGGTCCCTTTGAAATCCATCACTCTTTGCGGCAAACATCTAAGATACCTACATCGCGGTTAGTCGGTGTTGCAAAGACTAGGATTTTCGCGCTTTTGACCCTTCAAATAGGCCATGATCCACTCGAGACGATATTTTCTTTATTTTTCTACTCTTTTCGAAAAGAAAAGTTATTCCTCGTGCGCTTCTTTGATCTTTTGATCTGTCGATCGCTAACGTGAGACCGACCACGGTGAAATTTTCTGATACTTGGAAGAAAGAGAAAGAAAAAAGAGAAAAATAAAGAAAAAAAAAGAAAGAAAAAAGAGGAAAAGAGGAAACATTTTTTTCTTTACGAATAATCGATTAAAAATCCTTCGAACGAATGGGACCGTCTGCCGGAAGTCCACTTAATCGTTGGTAAAACCTTCGAATAATAAAAAAAGAAAAGAAAAAAAAAAAATAGGAAACCGACCGACTGATCGATCGATTAGTATCACGGCGCTTATTGATCTAACTTTTTTATCAACTCATTGTAAAGTAAAGAAAAAAGAAAAAGGAAACAAAAAAGAAACAGAAGAAAAAATCATAAGCCATGAAACGCAACATCCTCTCGACGAATTTATTCGTACCGCAAAGAATCGGCTTAAGCAGGGAGAAAATAGGAAAATCAAACGACCTCGGTCTATTCCTGACGTCCATAACGAATCGATTTTAATGCATTACAAAAAGTTCGCTTTGGAGGGTGAGTAAGACACGTTTAGACCACCAGCTCCTATAATTTCAAGCTATTTAACCGTTCTAAAGAGATTTATCAGCTCGGTCGGTGTTATTTTTAACAAGAAATCGTATACAATATTTTCTAATATATTTCATTATATTTCGTATATTTAATTTATATTTCATACATTTAATTGTTATAATATTAATTATATCGTAAAAAAATCGTTAAAGAGATTTTTTCTTTTTTTTTTAAATAAATAAATAAAATCACACCTCTCAGCCACGATAATAATCAATGATGTTCTAATACCACTTCGAAGCTAGGGCTTCTGAAACCTGAGGTTACACCTAACAAGATCTAAGTCTAAAGATTTAAGACGTTATATCTGACCACTAAGTCAAAGGCCATCGAGTAAATCATGAAAAAATCAATCGCTATATTAATGATTAAGTACTCCTTATTTATAACTAATTGAAATTATTGGATAAAAATTATAGTATTAGTATTATCCTTCGTAATTATATTTGCGGATACGTTTAAACGGTTTAGAATCGAAGTATCTCCTCGACACTTTCCAACCAATTGCACGAAAAACCCACTACAGGGTAGTTTTCGCATCCACCCGAAATATCGCATTCGGCACGTGCCAGCCACGTGACCGCCTTGATGGCTCTCACATGTGCGCGTTTATGCGCATTTGGCTGCATTTAAAAGGAGCAAGGTGTTCCATGAAAACAACTATCCTTCTTTCGCTGTACTTAGAATGAAATAACGTTGTTCGAAAAGATAACAACAATAAAATAATAATCGGATCGTTCCATAGGAAGTCGCGTGCTAACTCAAGTAGCTTAGAGGACACTAAAAAAAGATGATACGAGTAAAGAAGATTATGGTTTTTCTTTTTTTTTATATGAAAAGATATCAAGCATTTTTAAATGAAAATGGTTAACAAAGAATCCTAGGAAAAAAAAAAGAATTAAAATTTGTTCCATGTCATTATCATAGTTCAAATTAAACTTTGAAATTATTATAATTTAAATCTTACTTTAGAAATGATCGAACAATCTGCTTTTTATGCTCGCATAATTTTTAACATTCCAGAATTATTCCCGTAAGTATCCATTTATCATCATTGATCATTTACAGGAGTTTAATCTATTTAAAGTAAAAGTTAAAAGAATTATTACTATATTATGACAGTGATCACGTGTTAACCGTTCGAGTAACTTGAAGTTTTTAAATGAAAATGATTAAAAAAAAATCGTTTAAATATATATTAATAATCTTTAAAATATATATCGTTAAAATTGTTTTTTATACTCGCGTGATTTATAATAACGATCTCAAAAGTTTTCCCACAATTACCACCCACTTCCATCACCGATCAATCTTACATGGGCTTGATCCTTAATCGTAGAGAGAAAAAAGTTAGAACACTGTGGGCATCGTGATGGTGGTCGCGTGCATGATCCATCGACGCACGTGATTCCTGATGTGCGATCGGAAGGGAAAACGCCTTTCGACGAGCCTACTGAGAAATTGATAGCTCAACCGAGTTCACACCACCGACACGTGCTCTACGACTTGGCTGTAAAAGTGCCCTCGTAATTGAGATATCATGATCGCTTTCACGCCAACGACAGATTCTTAAACTAATTCCGTGACGAAGACACGTGCCAACGGAATGTAAGTACACGTGCTTCTATTACAAATCCTCTTTTAACCACGAGATTTATTCAAAATTATCTTTTGTATAACTTTTATTTTTTTCTATCTTACATTAAATCTTTTTATGAATTACACAAAAGCGTTATCTTCTATATTAATAGATATAGATAGGACAAATTTAAAATGCAAAAAAAAAAAGAAAAAAAGAAAGATATTCGTTCAACCATTTAACGATTAAACTTTAAAAATTTTTCAAGTACTTCAAATAATAAAACAATATTGATTAAAGTCCAGAAAAATTTATTTGGACGTAGATTATATAAATAGTCAAGCTATTTAATCGTGATCAATCATTACCCAATCGTTTCGAAAAGAAGTGAAAAACGAAAGCGACGCTCTGCGGCTAAACGGCAAACATTACATGTCGTCCCGATGTGCGATATCAACCACGACACGTGCCGTTCTCCGACGCTTGTCACCGAACGCCCACGCGTGCTAATATTTGCGTGATAAATTCTCTCCTCTTCTTCGATGTATTTTCTACGGAGTGTAAACTCATCGATAATCGGAGAACCCGATACAAGAACCCGATCAACTAAAAAACAGGTTGTTTGTATTTCCCACTGAAAATCATGAATTATCGGAAAATTTTCTCACGTTAAAACTGTAAATATATCTTTCATAAACTATACATGTATGTATATATATATATACACACATTTTATCAACTATATATTCTATATATGTATATATATACATATATACATATATATATATATATATATATATATATATATACTATATTAATTAATAAACTATAATATACAACTATACATATATGCACATTACAAAACCATATATATATAATATATATTCACTATCATATTTCAATACATATATTATATTATTATATTATATATATTATAGTATAGATATACTATATTAGTTAATAAATAATACTATATAACTATATATATATTGTATTGTAAAACTATATATATATATATATATTATTATTATTATTATTATTATTATTATTATTATTATTAATATAAAAGACTTAATATGCTTGTTTATAATTTTTCAAAAACTTACTATTTCCATCCAATCCAGATGGAGTTTTGTATTATTACTCTTCATGATCCGACGAAAAGTTTAAGCTACTTGATTTGTGTAAATATTACTCATAAACTAAACTACAAGACTTTAAACGAATGGGAGAGAAAAAAAAGATCGATATATGACGGACATGAAGTACTATGCAAGAGGAAGAAAGGAGGAAATTGTAAAGTTGATTACACCAGAAATGCATTGATTGAATGATTTGTGATTGTGTTCCGTGTTCCTTGTTCTGTGTTCCCTATTCTGTTTCTTGCTCTGTGTTCCCTGTTTTGTGTTTTATGTTCATACAAATGACGCGATGGATGCATGCTTTATATAAATCAGGCAGTCTGTATTCAAACTCCGATCGCGGAAAATAATTTTATTTCATAAATTTCAGCGGTTCTCAATTTTCTGATGCATGGATGATATTTAAGCACTTTTCCAAATAATTGATCATATAGCATAGCCAAATTCTATAGCGGTAAAACATTTACTTTACACATTAAATTCACGTACGAGCTGAGGCAGTATGAATGCGAATACTTGCTGTATATATTATACTATATTACTTCGTTAAGCTAAATATTATATTTCGTATGTTCGATATGCTTGACAAAGGAATATACTAGTATATTCTGATATATGAAATATATATACTGATACAATATATCATTTAATTTATTTAATATATTCGAATGACTGTTAATTATTAAAATTTTCAAGCAATTCGCAATCAATTAATTAATTTTCTATAACCCAATTTTGATTTATATCTATACAAAAATTATATAATATGAGAGTTATATTACTAATATAATTATATTACAAGTATAATTACAAGTATAATAAATAATTTTTAAATATATATATATACAAGTTATACTTATAAGTTATAATTCTATTAGTTATATACTTATGAATTATAAATATATTAGTTATACTTGTATTTATATATTAAATTATATCAAATCAATAAAAACTTCGAATATAAAGTAACAAATCCAGCTTATGGCGATAAAATGAAATAAAACTTAAAAAGTATGAATATATGTAAAAGTATGTAACTTCAAAGTTACATGGCGTTATAAACGGTCAAATATTTTCTTCTGAATGAGACAAACAATTATCTCGACTCATATGTCATCATTATAGAATATGAATAAAAATGAAAAGCATTCTTTAAAAAAAAAAGAAAAAAAAAATGGCAACTGTACATTGAAGTATTGCGTGTGTGTACTGAGAGGGTTCCATCTAAACGAAACGTTAAGTACAGCCAGAGGATATTGATTCAGGTACTGCTTGTCGGTAAATGTTTGCATCACGTGAATTGCCTGTAGCGATTTGCACTAGCTTTCAATTAAAACACGTCTATCTCTGAAATAAAATTACCGAAGAGTTGCACCTTTTATTTTATATACCCAGTTACATACTTAATACGTTAATGATAAACAGTAATTCGAGAAAAGCTTAATTTTAATCATTCCCATAAATGTTTTAACTTTTCTATAACAATGATTTACGCGTTATATAGAAAAATAAATTTTTAAAAGTTGATTCATTAGATATTAAGGTTCTGCAAAAACTCATATATAACAACAAAGACGATCAGATAATCGAACCTCAAAAAAGATACTAGAATAAAGTTTTTGCAATGAATGCAAATGACTCGCCATTACTACGTAAGCCTTTTCAGTTTATTCCAAAAGAAAAGTCCGATCGTTTCGAACCCCCTATAAAAGGGTGCCCGCTTTGCCCCCATGCGGATGATCATACGCACCCGCACTTAAATCTGATCCAGATAACGAATCTCCTCTTGCAACGTACCGCGTACAACGAGCTAGTATACGTATTCATCTTTCGAGACGAGTTTTTGATCGAGAACAAGACAATTCGATTGACCCGTCCAACTTCAAAGGGGAAATTCGATCAACTGCATCGATCGGCGGTCCACTCTGCAAAATTAATTTATTTCTTATTATAGAAAAATATATACGTATATAATATTATTTCTTATGAATAGTTTTGCAATAAATATTTATAAATACATATTGTAAATATATATTTTGTGAGTATTTATTCTAAATATATATTTTATAAATATATATATTATATATATATATATATATATATATATAATAGAAAATTGTAAACATTATTATAAAATTTTCTGCAAATAAACAGAAAGATAAATACAGAAAATTTGATTTGATTTTCTTTTTTTTACTTTTTTCTATTTCTGTTTTCCTATACTTTCAAATATATTCATACATTGTACATAAACATAAATTATTCTATAGAAATGCAATGGAAAAAAAATTATTTATATTAATATACAATTTCTGCAAATGAAAAAGCAAAATTACAAAGATAAATTCTATCTCTTCTTTTCAATTTTTCTTATTTTTTATACTTTCAAAAATATTTATATACTATACAAAAACATATATTATTTCGTATAGATACAATAGAAAAAAAATTTTTTTTAATTGCAGAAATTATTGTACAAGTTCCTGCAAATCCAAAAGGTACATTAATACATACTTTTTCTATTTTTCTATTTTATTTATTTTATTATATTTCCTATTTAGTATTTTTCTCAATACTTTCAAAAATATTTCCTACACCATAAAAAAATATAAATAAAGCAGTATCCTTTCGCTAGTAATAGTAACGATATCTGTTCTTCTTTTTGATGATGATCTAACCGAGGGCAAACAAACGATAGAGAATCCGACGAGCAGAAAAAAGAAAGGGGAGAAAGAAGAAACAAAGGCGACATATTAGAATCTATTGTAAATCTCATCGAGGTTGGATAATCAGATACCTTTCGAGGCCGCCAGGTGAGCCAGCTCGAGCGTATAACGCCTTTTGACGTTAACGCCAGTACTCTTGTGTGTGCGCGCACCATAAACGCACTCGACAACAATGCTTAGATCTTAATCTTCCGCCTTGCTTCCCTGTTATCCAGAGACCATTACCATTATGTTTGCACTCCGATCTACCGACTAGGTACTACCCCTTATCGCGAAAAATATCGAGAAACTTTCGCAAGATCTTTAAAATTTATTACTAATATACATTTTATATATATTCTTATTATTATTAATACTAATACAATATATTATCTTAAATATATATATATATATACATATATATATATATATCTATATGTATTATATAGACGTTATATATAAGTATATACAAATATAAATATATAAAGTAACTAAAAGAAATAATTTATTTATTTTCTTTTTTATAGATCTTATAAAGAACGATGAGTCAGTACTCGTAAAATAAAAATCGCCTTTGCGGGTAATCGCAAGAAATAGTGGTACGATCGGTCGGCCCAATTCAATGCTCCCAAATCTTATTTCAGCATGCAGCCAAATTGCAACGAGGGAGACCTCTTTGTTCGTCGGTCCTGAAACTTCGTGTTCTCTTCGCGTCCCAAGGGAATTTTAGGGCATTACGTAGCCCTCTCACAGGAACGATCGTTATCTCTTTAGCAACCTGGGATCTAAGAATTTATCCTCTCTACTTATCCTTTCACGTTCCCTTCCTGTAGAAAATAAATGAAAGAAATGTTCGACAATTCGATGATTTTACATTCTATCATTTTCGAACTTTCATCATATATTCTCTTATTTCCTATAAAACACAATCTATTTAAAAGATGTTAAAAATTTTACTAATACTTACTCGAATTCTAAAAAAAAAGAACTCGTGCGGAGTGTTCGAAGAATACTATTGGGTCTACTACGATTATCGCAGATGTCTATCGGACTATGCTTTAGCCTAACCTCTTGAATATCAAGCCAACCGGCTATGTCCGCTACTTGAGCATAAGTAAAACAGTTGCCATACGCAGTAAAATAATATCGAAGAAGTAAAAAGAGAATATACACAAGCGTCATTGCTTCCCTATGGATGTTCCGCTTAACAATTACAGGGAGAGAATTGGTCTTGCCGTTGAATAAATTCATCGAACGAAAGGCAAAAATAAATTCGATTTCACTTCGCCTTTAAGTTCAAAACGTCTGAAAATTTTTAACTAATACCGTAATACGAGTCCTCTAGATATTCTCTGAAAACAATAACACTTTTTCAATTCGAATCGATCAACGAAAAACTTGCTCAAAATCCCAAGAGAGAGATATTCCCCAGCTGGATGCTGAGTCCTGATAAAAATCGTAACGTTTTAACCGAAAACAAGACAGAAAGAGAGAGAAAAAGAGAAAGAGAGAGAGAGAGAGAGAGACAGAGAGAGAGAGAGAGAGAGAGAGAGAGAGAGAGAAAGAAAGAGAGAAAGCACATCGAAACCCATCCCCTTCGTTTCACAAGCAGCAATGACAGTAACGGCAAGCACCCTTCGCTGTGACGATCGAGCCGCGTGGATGCTTTTTTCTATTTCTACCCCAACATAAGTAACTAGGGTACCTGTAGCCCTAACTCGCGTTGTCCCCTTCATCTATCTTTCCCTCCCTTCCTCCGCCTTCTCCTCCTTCTCCTCTCTTCTCTTCTCGTTCCTTTCACGAAAACGTCCTCACGGATGAACGCGTCAGAAGAATAAAAATCGCTCGCACGTAAGAATCGCAAGTGTGTCAATCCTGTTCTATCCTAAGAATATGAACTCCCATCTACAGTCGACCCATGCTAATTACATTTAAATTCATTTCGCTGAAGAAAAAGAAATAAATAGGGGACTAACAAGTTGATGTGAAAGATTTCATCCGACGGATCGTAATCCCGCGATAGATGAATATTTTAATAATTAAAAACGATTAAAAGAACTGGTCGAGAAATGAAAAGTTTTCATAGACATAGTTTTTTCTGTTTCGTGCATGAAAAGATACAAAGAAAAAAGAAAAGAAAAAGGAAAAAAAAACGAAAAAAAAAAAGAAAAGAAAGGTTAGGAGTGTGAAAATTCTCGTCCCCGTTTATTGACAAAACATTTCGAACAAATCCGGCTTGTCCACGAGGCGCGAAAAAAAATCCTACCACTTTTGAGAACGATCCTTACGGCAGCTGGATCTAACAGACTGTAAATAATAGGTTAGCGGAGAGTCAGATTTCTGGAAGACTGGTTTAAGTTATGCAAACCGAATGGAATATCGATCAGGTGTTTACCTCGATGCTTTTAAAATCGAATCTTGATATGTAACGAGTGCATAAACTAATCGACATTGTTGAATCGTCATCGTTGATTGAATTAATCTAAATTAAAAATAATTAAACCTAATGACGTTTTGAAATTTTGATGACATGGCATAGACACGATATGACGTGGAAAAAAATGAATTGACCAACCGTCATCGAGTATTGCCCCATTATCTATGGACTGTCACGGTTTTAGAGGATTACACGTCGATTACGAGGCTCAATTTTAAATCTCTCCACCACTCAGCCGTTCTCCATAACTTTCTCTCAATCCCGTGGCAACCCTTTTGTGGCTTACTCGATGGTTTTACAATCAGTCACCCGTGCTGTGACATGGTCGATGGGTCGTCGAAGGGTTGCCTCGTTTCGTTAAAGCGGATTACGTTTCGCCTTTTTTTTAATTTTTTTCATCTTACACTTTTCACCAAGTCGATATCGAATCGACGTATGGGATCAAAGTCTTTTGATCGATGATCTTCGAAAGAATATCAAAGAACATCTCTCTCCTTTCGTTGATTACGAATGTACGAAAAAAGAAAAAAGAGAACAGAAAAGAAAACGTGATCTATGTTCTCCAAAGATTCCTCGTAAACCTTGTGGAAATTGATAGAAGTTGGTTTCATCGTTTATATTTTTTTCTCAACCCTTCTTCGTACTTTTCCTCGTCATTGTTTGCGAAAGCAGACCCTTGCGACATTCAAGGGGGCGTGGCGATTTAAAAAAGGGGTTCCCGAATGGCTTTCGAAAAACGAAATGACCGCAAGGCCGTCACGCTTGTCTCTGTACCTATAAAATAGTTCCGCCTCTCTCTCTCTTTTTTTTTTTACCAATCGTTACGTCACCTATAGTCCAAATATCCTACAAACGTAATTTAACAAACAAATTTAGCCTCGATTTTATTCCGATCAACGATAAATATTCGTATTAGCGAATTTCTTCGTTCTAAAATCTTTTAAAGCGTTTAAATTTTGTCAAAAAAATATCTCCGATACCTCCAAGACGTAAAATAAAATTTGTCGGAAGTATCAGGAAGCACTCGATGCCTACTCGGCACTTGGAAACATCAGAGATCCCTCCAACGTACATTGCAAAGGTGCCCCCAGCTTTTTTCTACTATGAATGATGATGTATGGATGTTGGCTGGGCGCTAGGGGCTGAGTAAAGGGTTCCATTGTTGTGAACACCCCCCTGGAGAATGAACCCTCTCGCCCCGCGGGGTGAAACCTTCGTGAAATATTACTGCCAAGCAACAAACTGCGTTCTGCAGCCTGTATATATTGTTAATTTTATGCCCGATTTTTTGTCCACTCCATTTTATCCCCCTCCCCCTCCCATTGCTACACAGACGTCGAAAGTGTTACATCCGAACCGTTACCGTATTTCTATCCCCTTTTTTTTAACAACAAACATCGCGACTGTTTTAACCTGAAGAACAAGTTGGTCGTTACTTCTCTTTTTTGGTGTTCGTTACTTTTAACCTGTAAAAATCACAAAGTTACCATTTTTTATTACAACTTAATGAATTATCTCGTCTGAAATGTCGTAATAGTATCATAAAAAATAAATAGATGAATTATGTTCGTGACAACTTTTTGAAACTTAATCTACTAAATATTATAATTCTGGTAAATGTAAAATTTTTTTGTATTAATTACTAAAATCGCAGTAAAACGGATTACTTGTATTAATGCAATAAAACCGTAACCAGATCCACATTAGGGCGAAGAATATTCATATCCATAAGTAACAGAGAAAGAAAGAGAGACAGAGAGAGAGAGAGAGAGAGAGAGAAAGAGAGAGAGAGAAGGAGAAAGAAAAAGAAAAAGAACAAGAGAGAAAAGGAGAAATTGTGTAGCAACCCTTAGATGCTAGAGAACAATAAAGGACCGCAATTAACTAGGGGCTCTGTAATCGGAGTTCCGATATTCGATCCAGAATATAATATGCAAATTTGATCGGACACGGTTTTAGAAATTCGCTATGGCCCTTCTACTCTATCAACAATGCGTGACTCGTGCCAACAATAGGAAATAATAAACCGTGATAAATAGCCAAGCAAATACACAGAACAATCCAAAAATGTCCGCTGCTATCATTCCTCTCTCTTTCTCTCTCTCTCTCTCTCTCTCTCTCTCTCTCTCTCTCTCTCTCTCCTTCTCTATACTTCATCTCTTGGCACATCCAGGTGCAGGACTCGAATACCCAAATAAATACGAAGTGCAAATAACATGAACCCCCTAGTTCAATCGATAGGCTTTTTTGACGAACAAATATCAGCATTAATTTTAACGCTTGCCTATGCATATTAACAGCTGAATTCTGTTAAAGCAAATCAACATTATCTTCTAATTCTGAAAATTACGTATAATGAAAAAAAACAAAATACGATTTGTGATCACAGACAAACACGCGCGCGCACATATCTGTACATACCTATACACATATATAGCGTCATATATATCGAGAAAGTTGATTTTGAAGAGCCAACCCTGATCAGAATGTGGTCCGCGGAGACAGATTGAGGGGCGTGCTGAAATAAATCAGCCTTTTGTTTTACAGCCCTAAAACGGCCGTTGGAGATTTGGAGCGCGAAGTGACGTCCATTCATAAGAACACCCCAGCTGCAAGAACGAAAAGGCCTCATAGCTACTTCAAAAACTCTAGAATAGTCCTTCTCTCGAATGTACAACATGATTAGAAAATTTGATCTCCTTGGAAAAGTTTAATTACTTTTACTAGGAGATCGAATTTTCTAGCAAGAATAAAAAAGAATTCTTTTTTTTTTCATATGTATACATATGTAAGATCGTGAAACTGATCGAAGGGACAAAAATATTTGAAAATAAAAAAGATCTCGAAGAATTTAATAGTTATAAAAATAAAATGAATAATATATATATATATATATATATATATATATATATATATATATATACATATACATTTAAGCATAAAGATAAAGATAAATATTTACTTAAATAATTTGCGATTGATTATCCTTCCTTACGTTTTTATATATCAATTCTTTCTACTGATCTCATTGTCAGTCATTTTTAACATGATTTGCAACACAAACGTCGCACAAAATAATTAACAGCTTATACGTTGCTTAATATCCGCAAAAATAATCTCTTAAAATAATAGTGTATAAAAAACCATTCCTAATAACAAATATTTAAATACGTACTCGACTAAATTTCATCGTGAACAACAATCTGGCATCCTCGAAATCCTTCTCTAGATGCTCAATCACGTTGACGGTTCGTTGATGAAGTAAAGGGGTTAAGCGTTATGCGTCCTACTGGAAGTGATTCGAATTAATGTCCACGAAATCATGGGCTTCGATCTCGATCCCTAAGGAGTTGTTCGATGAAAGGGAAGAATTTAGCGCATCACAGAATGTCCTTCAGGATTTGACGATCATCCTCTCCCTTTTTCTTAGAGAAACTGAGACTTCCGTTAGGATACGATGACTAATCTAACAAATGACTTTATTTCGAATAGATCCCTTATAAAATATTTTCCTCGTTATTTGGGGTATAGTAATCCTCTTTTATCCTCTTCAATCTTATTTCTTATCAAATCGACAAAACCTTAAATTAGTCAAATAATAACAACTTCAATATCGAATAAAAATAGAAATAATCTTTTCGCTAGGATCAATATTTCTTTGTATTTATGAAAATGTCGGGAAAAATAAAAGCACGTGGAAAAAGTCGAATGAAATGATGCTTGACGATGCGCCAATAGTACACAAACATATTGAAGAAAAACAGCTCATATTATATAAGATGTCAGATCGATAACTAATCATCTAACAATAATATTATTTCAAATAGATCCCTTATAAAATATGTTCCATTCTATTTGCGGGTTGTGTTCTTTTTTCATCTTCTACAATCTTATTTCTTATCAAATTGATAGAATCTGAAATCAGTCAAATAATAATTACTTTAATATCAAATAAAAATAGAAATGATCTTTTCGCTAGGATCGATATTGCTTCGTATCTGTGAAAATGTCGGGAAAAATATAAGCACGTGGAGAAAGTCGAGTGAAAGAGGTGTATAGCGGTGCGCAAATCATATATACACACACGTTGAAGAAGGACAGCCGATAATATATAATTATTGCGCGGGCGCGGGTCAATAGTCGGCCACGTTGCCTGGCGACGCTCTCACTTCGTATTCTCTCGAACTCTGGAACACGATCGGCACATCAACTTGTCTTCCTCCTTTGACCGTACTCGCGCTCGGTACGCACGCGAAAAGAAAAAGCGAAGAAGAAGAAGCAAAGTCTACACCGGCCTTTCCCAACAAATCCCAGCAAAGTCTTTCCTTTTCGTAAAACATCTCTCGAAGTGTGGATTTCGAGATCGATCAACTTTCATCTCACCTGAGTGATCACGATAAAGATCAGCCTCTTCACACTGGCTTCTCTTTGAGAAGATCTCGAGTACGTGTTAATGGACATTCTACCTGAGTATTGAATATGTAAGTACCTACTAAACTCCTTTCCCTATAAGTTTACTTTACTTTTCAAAGAGAGGATTCGATTTTAATCTCGAACACGTATTCTTGTTTACTCCGTCGCGTTCCAATAATTTACATGTATCTAATCGCGTTGCTATTAATTCCTCTTCGACTCACGGTGCGATACGTTCCATCGAGAATCACTAAATTCTACTGATGTTTTTTGAACTTGACATGAAAGCCAAAGGTGATCATTTTGTATTCGTGAGATTTTTTTAATTTACATTTCATTTTTTTATTATCTAGATAACTTTTTTCTTTTTTTTATATATATATATATATAGCAAAAATTTTCCATTATCTTAGAGTTTCCAAAAACATCGGTATGGAACCGATTAATTCAGAATCTGTAATTTCCGATCGAACGATCGACGAGGAAAATGTGAAAACGTTGAAAACGAAAAAATTTGAAATAAAATCGAAACGTTCATCATACGAAAAATTCGAAGACGCTTGCGGCTTTAAATTCGTCGAATTATCGAGTTTCGAAAATTTTGTGCGACTACTCTATCGACCGACGGATCCAGCAAATTTGGGTATAACGAGAGCACTTTTTGGTGAGTGAGATATACTTATGTATGTACCTGGAAAAAAAAGAAAACCAGTGAACATATTTTTTCACAAAATCACATCATATCCAATAGGTTTGTGTATGATAGTGGACGTTGTCGAAGAAAGAGGATTGGCGGATATCGATATAAAATGGGGAGATTCATGGGATTGTCATTTCCCACTGATTCACGGAATGAAACCACTTTCATTACCTTGGATGATAGTACTTTACGGTGCAATGTGGTTAGGTGCTTTTGGTATCATGCTTGGTGTCAGATTTAAATTTGCTTGCGCTTGCTTCGTCGTTCCTTACTGGTATATATTTCTATTGGATAAAAGTTATTGGAACAATCATACTTATCTTTATGGTATCGTAGCGACTCTTTTTTGGTGTACCGAAGCAAACAAGTACTTGTGAGTACTTGATACGATTTATCTCATTTTATGATTAAATAATACTTCTGTTATTAAAGGAGTCTTTCTTCATTGTCACATAGTGCGTTCGATGCCAGCGATGCTAAAAAAATAAAGGAAACCGTGCCACTGTGGAATTATTTTATTTTAAGATTTCAATTTTTCGTTCTATACTTTTTGGCCGGTTTAAAGAAATCCGGTAAAGAATGGCTCGAAGGATATTCCATGTTGAATCTCTCGAGACACTGGGTTTTCGATCCGTTCAAGTATGTCCCAACTTTTAAATAAACCCTTATAATGTTCCCTCAGAAAAAGGCATCTTGTTTTTATAGAATTTTCTTGACTACCGAAGAAACAGATTTCTTTATAGTCCATTGGTTCGGTTTCATTTTTGATTTAACTGTTGGATTTTGGATGTTGTTCGATAAAACTCGATTACCAGCTATGATATTCTGCACGGCCTTCCACTTGATGAACTCGAGACTGTTCAGTATAGGTAACGTGAATCTCTTTCGTAATTATTTTTTTTTTTTTTTTTTTTTTTTTTTTATTAATGCTTTCATAATATTTATCTTCTTGTTTTTTTTCTTTATTTTTTTCAGGTATGTTCCCATACGTTTGCTTAGCGACAATGCCCCTTTTTTGTAATGTCGATTGGCCGCGAACTTTTTACTCTTGGATCGCGTGTAAACAAAATATCTTACTTTCCAAATGTGTAAATGTGATAAAAAATTGTTTCCAAAGTCCAGTTAATAAACTGATAAATGAACAAACGAAAGAGGTTACTGATCTAAATGAATTCGATTCGCAAAAAGCTAATATGGACGTAAACGAACGCTATGAGTCGTCTGAAAATGTAAAACCTATCGATAAGTCAACGATGAAAAATGTTAATTCAAAAAAAGTAACGAAAAAACAACAATTTGTCGTATCTATGTTATTACTTCATATTGTCTTACAATTCTTTTTACCCTACTCGCATTTTATCACGAAGGTAAATTACAATAATCATGTCTAAAAAAAAAAAACAATAAAAACTATGAAAATTTACAAATTTGTAGCAAAGTGAAAATAAATAAATAAATAAATTATTATTCCAGGGTTACAACAATTGGGTTCCAGGTTTGTATGGCTATTCCTGGGACATGATGGTCCACACTTGGGATACAATATTAGTTGTGATACGAGTTCACGATAATGAGAGCAACGAAGATCGTTTTCTCGATCCCGATACATGGGTACAGAGTGATCGATGGGTGAAACATGGAGACATGGCGAGACAATATGCTTTTTGTATAAAGGTTTTGCTTTTATCTCGATAGTCTAGTCATATCTTTTATTGTCTCATTAAATTTCGCGGAATTATAAACATCTTCTATCAATTTTACTGTTATTTCTTATCTGATTTTTTGTACATATTGTGTCATGAAATCAATTACTGCGAGGTTATAAACTTGTCACATTTTTTTCTTTTTTTATATTTTTAATAATTCATATATACTCGCATTTGCAGAATAATATACTACGACAGAAAGAGGAAGCTCTGAATAACAATCCTAAACACGAAGAAAGAGAAAAATGGACTAAACTCTCCTCGAATTTAAGCGTTTACATGGATGTATGGTGTTCCTTGAACGGAAGATTTCAACAAAGAATTTTCGATCCAAACGTTGACATGTTAACGGTCGATTGGCATCCTTTTAAACATGTTTCCTTTGTAATGCCACTTCTAACACAATACAACTCTTATCGGTAATATAAAAATTTAATATACATAATTCTCATTCACGTTTTATTAATAATTATTACTATAACAATTTACTTCGCTTTGTTATCTTTTTAGACATAAAATGAATGATATTCAAAGAGATGTATACAGTTGGTCAAACTACACCGACGTTCTCTTCGTAGCCGATTTTCCAAGTATGTCATTGGAAAATTACATTAACAGTGATTTCACGAATGTATCGTTGACGGTCCTCGAAGGTGAAGTAGCATATAACGAAGAAAATCAAATGGAAAGTGTCACTTTAAAGAAAGGATTGTCAATCGACGTAAAAACCGAAAAATTTCACAGAATTAAAACGATTACTCCTTATCCAGCCTGTTACATGTATACTTATACCAATCAAACGAAACAAAAATTGGATATTGACAGGTTTGTTATCAGAGCGCGATTGATTATATTAAGAACAGGTTATTAATTACTATTGTTTTTTACCTTTTCAGACAAGTTGAAGACACTAATACAAAGGAACCATTCTCCCTCGTACAGGAATTAAATTACAAGATTGATTCTTGGGCGAGGGCATTTAGTCATTTAGCAAATGCCTTCTTCAATCTTGTTTACGACGTTCCTATGATACGAAGAGTACGGGTTAAGAGACAAGCCTAAGAAAACAAACATAGAACAAAGTGATCTCAGATTAAACCAAATTATATAGATATAATGTTAAATCGTAAATAATTTTATTTTAAGTAAAGAACTCATTATTATCATTCAAAAATTTTAAAGACCTATTTTTGTACATTCACAAATACAAGAATGTTTATAAAATTTCTTATTGATTAATCGATACAGATTTGATTAATTTATAATTTCCGAAATATTTAAGACATCAGAAATTATTGTTAAAAATATTTTAATAATAGAAAAATTGCATAATATTGTTACTACTTATTTAAATCTGTGATTTTTCTATTCTTTATTACCGATAGACAAAATTAGCGAAAACTGTATTACCGATAATTGGACATTGTCGGTATATTATCTTCCATTGTTATTTTTTGTTATAAAGATGAAGTATTTTTCATAAGATTATTATAAAAAATTATCTAAGAAATTAAAATTAATATTAAAATAAAAGATAATGCATTGCCTTTTGCTTATATATATATATATATATATATATATATATATCTTTATATATCTTTATAGATATATATATCTTTTGAATATTTTTCATTGAAGATCTAATATGATATTATAAGAAATGTGGCTATTCGTTATAACTATTGATATTAAAAATATATCATATTATAAATCATTATATGTAAATATATTATATCTACATATCCATGATAACCATTATAATAATTTACTTTCGAACGCATTCAATTGGCTTAAATTTTCTTAGTTTATCGCAAGAGGTATTTTATCTGAAGTCACTTATCTTAAATGCTATAAAATGTTATCAGATCGCCGATTGACTACAAACTGAAGGTTTGTCATGCACTTTCAACGAGACCTTTAGTCTTGTTGCTTCTTCTTCGTGACATTAGCGTTCGAATAACCTACGATCGGAAGATTTCTGTAAGTAAAAAAGAAAGAGAGAAACAGAAAAGAAAAGAAAGAAAAACAATTTTAAAAATATTAAAAGTCGTAAGCCATGCGTGAATAAAATAAAATGTGTTACGACCACAAATAAAGATAAAAACGTGACAATTTATAGTGTACAACATGCATCGTCTCAAAATACAACGAGAACAACGTCTTCTCTCGTTTTGTTCTTTTTCTATTTCTATTTCCGTTCATTCCAGCTTCATCTAATCTTGGTCGACGCGTTAACAACGACCGATCAAAGTATGTATATTAAATGAATTTATATGAGAAACAAAGCTGATCAAATAAAAGAACATAATTAACATTACAATTTTTATTTAAAATGCATATGTAACATAAATATATCGTTTCGTACGAAAACCTTGTGAAAGTTTCGATTCTGCGAGAGAACATGAAGAAGATCTGGATCATGTGAATCCCATGTTTGGCAGAGAAAAAAAAAGTGCATTTGAAAAGAACTATTATAATTCCATTAATTGTAACACTAAATAAAAATTACTTTTTGTATTAACGTGCATCCGTGTTCTGAAGTGCGAAAAAAGGTTTTTTTATTTTGATGTTATCATTACATCTGTTATTTGACGTGTACAGATCTTTTTTTATAATGGTAATTGCTTATGTTAATACTTCTTTTTTACTTTTAGATGGTACTTACTTCCAACGTTTATATTTAGTCGATAATTCAAAATAACCGTGAACTCTTACGTACTTCCCGTATAAAAGTATTAACTTGCTAAGTGTGACACTCACTTCAGTAATGATCGTATAAAATGAACTTTATTATCATACGCGTGTTTAACCAATCAGTTACTATACTCAATATTTTTTCGTTATCAATATCGAACGATAGTCTATAAACGGTAAGAAATTTTCTTTTATCAGACTTTGAGATTTTTACTAAATAAACATTAAAATGAATCGAAAAGATACCACGATGTCTTAATCTCAATTGGTCATTCTGTGATATACTATTTAAGGAAAAAACGTAAGAATAATTTACTGAACAAAAACATTCAATTAATCGCCGAATTATCAATTTTTGTATAATGATACTGTAATCTTTTAGAAGAATTCAAACGCAAAAATATTACAATTGTTCAACAAATATTTAAATAATATCGCATTGTTCACAGATAAAATATGACAAAATTAGATTCATACCAAGTCGATCAAAAAGAGCCGCTTCTAAATGCACTCGAGAAGCTCGGCGAAGGTTCCAATTTTCTTTACTTGATTTTCATTTTAACGACGATACCAACGTTGTTCAATGGAATGCATTCTATGGCATATATCTTCATAGCCGAAGTAAGTATCTTGCGTAATTGATATCTGTTAAAATTAATTCAATTTTAATAAAATTGATTATTATTTCAGATTCCTAATCACTGGTGCTCCATACCAATTCTTACTTCATCGAATTGGACTGATGAACAAATAAGAAATATTTCATCGGCCAGTTCTTGCACCCAATACGATTATGACTATGAATATTTTGCAAGAATAGGTTTTGAAGAAGCTCTCAAATATAAGAACAAAAATCAAACATTAAAGACAACTGAATGCAACGTTCGAAGTTTTGCACACAACATACAAGGTACTTCTTTCGTGGAAGATGTAAGTTGCAATGTTTTCTACATCATTAACACAATATGAACAATAATAATAATTCGAGTTTTGCTTGCTCGTGTAAAATTTAATTAATTGAAAGTAGTAAAAGGAAAAAGAAAAAAAAACATCCCACAAATACACTTTATAAATCGCGATCCCATAAATCGATGATCCTAGTGGGATCTCGTGTGCGACAGAATGGCTGATAGATCCAACACCCAGATGATGTTCTCTCTTGGAAAACTCTTAGGAAGCGCATCGTTCGGTATTATTTCCGACAAATTTGGTCGCAGATTCTCTTACATCATCGGTATAATTATGCTGATTATATCTGGCCCGATCAGTGCGATCGTACCTTGGTTCTGGTGCTTCATGATCCTTAGATTAATAAATGGGATAAGCCACGCCGCCATTTTGTATCCTTCCTTTACTTTTCGTAAGTTTTTTATTTTTATGTATCAACGACAAAATGGAAGAATAATGAATAACGTAAATCTCACTTTATCCTGTATTGCTAATTAATTAATATATTAATTAATATTATCGAACAAGTATATAAGAATACTGCCTGTATAAATACATGGATAAAACTTATGAGAAAATTTGTTATATGCTAATCTTTATTGTTGACTCTTTAAATACAATGACGTTTAATAATGTAAATATTTACACCAAACTCACCTTGATTTATGAATACGTGGTATTGCTCTGTACTCTTCATTATTCTCCGTTCGTCATAATACATATCAATCTATAAAATATAAAATCTCAATAATTTCATATACAGTAACCGAAATAGCCGGTGAGAAGCATAGACAATGGATGGGTGTAGCATATAACGCTGGATATCCTGTAGGAACAGCAATTATGGCTAGTATAGCATACGGATTACATGATTGGCGATACAAACAATTGGCATCGACAGTGCCAGCTTTAATTATGCTTCTTTTTATATGGTAATGATACATAATGTGATTGATATAACTTCAAAGATATATCCTAAATATTTTGATACTTTTTTTTAATAATTTTGATCGTCAGGCTAATGCCAGAATCACCGCGATGGCTTTTATCACAAAATCGTTTAAAAGAAGCCCAGAAAGTGATCGAGAAATATCACGGACCTGTTTATAAAACAAGCACTAACTCTACAACGGCTGCGCATAAGCCTATATTACAAATTCAATTGGAAGAAACGGAAATGTCAAATTCCTCGACTCAAGGACATAAATTAAAGAACAGTATAAAAGGGCTAGTTATTATTCTCTTTAACTATGAATTGTTAAAAAGAGTAATGATCACAAATTTCGCATGGCTTACAGCTTCGCTCACTTATTATGCCTTAGGTAATATTAATTATCGACAATCGATAAAATACTTACTTGTACAAAACATTATTCCAATTTTTAATTTGTTGAATATGTTATCATTATGTTTTCTTTTTTTTTAGCGTTAAATGTAGACAATTTCTCAGCTGATCGTTACCTTTACATTTTTGTGATGGGTATCACCGAAATACCAGCTTACTTGATACCAACGCCCATTCTGATATATTTGGGACGAAGACAAGCTTGTGCTATAATGTACAGTTTAACGGCATTGCTTTTATTCAGTATTCTTATAATACCAGCTACGAAAACTTTGACTATAATAATCGTCGCTCTAACAGGAAGATTCGTATTATCTGCCGTGTACAGCATCATGATACTATATACTTCAGAATTGTTTCCTACGGTAAAAAGAAAAAAAAACTAAAAAAAGAAATGAATTTCCAAGCATAGCAAAGCAAAGAATATCCTTATTAGTAATAATTTCTTTCATACAGATTACAAGAAATTCTGCGGTTGGTAGCAGCTCAGCAATGTCTCATGTAGGTAGCATATCATCTCCCTACGTCGCTGATTTATTAGGTGTCATTGCTTGGTGGGCACCTAGTACTTTATGTGCTTTTTGCGCTCTTCTATCCGGTCTACTCTCTATGATGCTACCGGAAACACGTGGAAGACCATTGACCGACACAGTAGACGAAGAAATCACAAAAGAACGTGGTCTTGTTGAAATAAAAAATTGTTTTACATGTAATAGATAACGATTCGATGTAATAAAGTTGTACTGAAGTATATTAATTATTACCAATACAACGTATTCACATCGATTATCTGGGAAATTCACAAAAATATTAATGCTGTGAAATCTATTATTTTTACTTTCTAATACAAATTAAAATTAAAAAACATTGTAGTGAGTATTAGTCAATCAAATTTTATCAATGCAAACGTGCGTTCGATCGTATATGTGCGCATGTATATGTGTATATATATATATACATATATGTATGTATGTATGTATGTATGTATCTATATACACACATACATATGAGAACTTAATTGTTACATACTCTACATTAGAATTGTTCTAATCAATATTGTAATGCATGAAGTGTCGTAATATAACAAGATGTCGTTTTTAAGATCTGAAAAAAATAATTAATAAGATACAATCGAATCTAATAAAATTGATATGTTCACATACGTAGCTCTTATCAAATTCTATTCACCGTTCCAAATAATTCGAATGACATAGGAAATAAATTGCCAAGAAACAAAGTGGATTTCTTCAAACTTCTTTGCAAAACCATCATTAATGAAACTTTTATCTTCGAAGATGCTAAATACCAAGGAATAGTATATCTATATATAGACATAAAAATATTCTTAAATGCTTGCAAAATTTTACATTAGGTCGAATAAACAGTTGAATATTGAACTTACGCTTTTTCTAATATATTAATACTACAATCTATAAGTTTCTGTCCACAATAAAATATCCCAAACAGATAACAAATGATATTAATGATACGTACAAAAGCATTAAGTATACGAACAGAAGCACTGACAAGATTATAATTCTTATTCGGATTCATAGCTTGTAAAATCTACAATATACATAAAAGCATAATCATTTATAGATATTAACGATGAAAATAATAATTATATATATATATATATATATATATATATATATATAATATATAATATAAAACACTCACGTCAGTGCAATTCATAATTAGAGATATGACGCCCAAAATCATTAACATGAAATAGGAGTTTGAGAAACAGGAATTCATATGATCGACGAACCTTTGAGAATTCGAAAATTTTCTTGATAAATAATTGTTATTGAAAGGAAAAGAAAATTAATATTAAAAAACTCTATTTCAAATAAATATTTAATTATATGAATATATAATAACATAAAAAAGAAAACATACTCGATAGCGTTTTGATGCGAATTAATAGCACGAACGATCGAGTAGTTGATTTCAAAACTTTTTCTCGATAATGAAATAGAATTTAAAGTACTCTCATTGAATACTTGCTCGAAACGATATCTAGAAAAAAACGAAAAAAGAAGAAAAAAGAAAACAAACAATTAATAACAAGATATATCATTGAGTAATAATAAATATATGTAGAAAGACAAAATTCAAAAATTCAAATCTCTTCGATTTTTACCCAACAATATGAAAAAGACCGCAGGCATGTTGCACGATTATAGCATAAAATGCTTCAGTCGCAATAACAACAGTCAGTCCAACGAGAAATATCGTATACATATGCAATAAAATAGGATAATAATAAACTTCCTGGTCTATGAAATATTCCGCCACAAATGGACATTCCAGTCGATGAGATCCGTTTAATGGTACGAGTATATCGGAAATAAACAAAAAACTTGTCCAAGTCAGTAATAAGATAATTGTAAAGCAGGATAAAACTGATTAAAAAAAAAAAAAAAAAGAAAAGAAAAAGAAAATAGATTATCAATAAATCCGTAAAACATTTTACGTTATATTCATAAATAAAAACTTTGAATTTCATACACAGACAGATGAAAGTAAATTTTTTTCCTTTTTGCGTATATTCTTCCATGATTTCGCGTTCCTTTTCATCGATCAATAAATTCCAATTACGTTGAATTCGTATGATAAGACACTTTATCTATATCAAACATTAGCACGAAAGAATAAAACAAAAATTCTCAAGATAATTCATTCACTGATAACTCATTCAATGATAATATACATGCGATTACGAAAATTAATTTACGTTTTCAAGTTGAAACATGTGAAAACCATACTTCGCAAGGTATACCATACAAAGGAACGCGTAAGAAGAAACGTTCACAAAAAGATCGAGCGTAGGCTCAGAAGTGATGAGTTTGAATATCTAAAAAAAAGAAACAAAGAAAAACAAATAGTCATTCATTAAAATGATTAATACACGTTATTAATTCTTATTATTTCTTATCATATGAAAATTAAGATATTCTACCTGAACGAGTACAGATGAAGTAAGAATAACATAAATAAAAAAACTTTGTATCATCTGTATAAATGAATTTATAGGCGACTTTTTAATCATTGGCCAAGAACCGATAACCAATAAAAGTAATCGATTAATATTATAATAACGAATCACTAGAAAGTCCATTTTGTTTAACTATAAGTATAAATGAAGAACGATCTTAACCGAACGAGGACGAACTACACACTGATGACGTACACGTATACGTTATTTTCCCATCCCACTTTCTCGGAACAATTTTCTTTCCTTTTTTCTTTTCGGCGTCATATGGCTAATTCCAGATAATATCGTAATATAGCAAACTACTAGGTAAATTTGATCTAATATTTATACACGATCGCAAATAAGTAAGCTTACTTTCTCCATTTGCAAAAATGGTATACCTATCGTATAGATATGATTATACATAATAATAGATGTAAACTGAAAACAATAAGAAATTGTTACAAAGACTTCTGTATTGTTTCCCATGAAAACTTTCTCCAACATAATCTTATATACGATAGTCTCTTGAATTACAATATTGCGACCAATTCATTTCGAAATCTTTACTATGACATATGCAACGTAGACAACAAACTTCGGACTTCGTTGCTACGTAAAATCATTTCAAGCTATCTTAAAACAAAATATATCAAATTATTTTCAATATTTATTAGTTTTAATAATTTGACGATATTAAACATAATAAATATTGGGTTGGCAACTAAATGATTGCGGATTTCAAATAAGAAGGAAAATTCTTAATTTTTGTTTAAAAATATAACTTTATTCAATTAGATACTGTCCGTTCTTGTCGATGACCTTTTGTCATCGTTCTGGCAGTGTCAAAATTCCATGTTCGTAAAATTTCTGATCTTTGCTATCAAAAAACTGAATTAAATGTGATCTGACATCATCAGCGTTATTAAAAATTTTACTATTTGAGGAGTTCTAGATGGAACGAAACCAATGGTAGTCTGAATGCGCAAGATCAGGGCTATATGGTGGATGTGATAAAACATCCCAACCTAGTTCCAATAATTTTAGGCGAGTGATCAAAGACGTGTGGGCCTTTACATTATCATGGTGGAAAACGACACCCTTACGATTTGACAATACCGGCCGCTTTTCATGAATTGCATCGCTCAATTTTGCGAGTTGTTGAACGTACACGTTTGAATTGATCGTTTGGTTTTGTGGCATAAGTTCAAAGTACAAAATTTTTTTATAATGTCATCAGACTGACAACATAATCTTTTTTGGTGAATCTCTGCTTCTGATGTCGTTTGGGCTGGTTCATCTTTCATCACCCATGACCTCTTCCGATTAACATTGTTATAAACTATCCACTTTTCGTCGCCAGTAATTAGGCTTTTCAAAAATGGATCAGTTTCGTTACGTTTCAGAAGCGAATCGCAGATACTAATGCGTTGCGTTAAATGAATTTCCTTAAGCTGATGAGGGATCCATAAATCGAGTTTCTTGATATAACCAAGCATTTTTAATTTTTTTTCAATGCATGTATGCAATACATTGAGCTTCTCCGCAATATCACGTGTTGTACTATGACGATTTGAATCGATAATGGCCTTGATATGGATGTCATCGACTTCAACTGGACGGCCAGATCGTTGAGCATTTTTCAATGAAAAATCACCAGAACGAAATCTGGCAAACCAATTTTGACACTACCTTTCTTTCAAGGCTTCATTTCCATAGACGGCACATAACTTCTTTTGTGCTTATGATGCGTTCTTGCCTTTTCGGAAGTAATACAATAAAATATGTCTGAAATGCACGTCTTGTTCTTCCATTTTTAAATTGGGATAAAAACAAAACTAAAGCACTAATCGATATAATTTTTTTACTAAATTAAAGGTATAAGTCCAAATAATAAGAAAAAAATATAGGTTAGATGCAATGACCACGTTAACAAAACAAAAGAAAGTGTAAAGTTCATCTATCAACAAAATCCGCAATCACTTAGTTGCCAACCCAATATATTCATATATTTAACCATTATAAAGAATTTTTACCTATATTATTCATTAAATTAACGGACTGACCAATCGTTACAAAATATCCATTTTGATCTACACATGAAAGTTTCGAATAAAATTCGATTTGATTCAATAATCAAATTTTCTTGAATGCTATCCAATGAATGAACGTTAAATTAATTGATAGCGCCAACACGATACATGGAAACTTTTGAATTTCGTACGATATGCCATCTATTGGTCTCAAGGAATAATAAGATACAAAAATGTGTCGGTAATGTTAGAACAGTCGTTTGGAAGAAACGTCGAAGAATCTTGTACTCTTTCATTTGCTTTGGTCTAAGTTGTATACGATGGCCAATCCTCGAAATAAAATTTTAAATCTTTACCGAAATTTAATACGAGAAAGTAAAAAATGGAATGCATATAACTTTAGGTAATTAATTATTGTTACTATGGCATGAATGTTTTGGATATCATTTTCTTATATTGATTATAAGAAACCAATGTTTACTATTAGTTAACCCCTCAAAAAAATACAAATGTTAATGAATAATTTCTTTAATTTTTATTCTACTATATTAATTTACCATTAAATGTATTTGTATAAAACTACATACGATTAATTTCTTATTTGTTTAATTAAATTGTCTTATACATATATATTTAAAATTCATATTATCCTAAAAATTTATTTCTAATTAATCATTTTTCCTATTAAATCAATAATGTTTTAACCTATATATTTTTTTTTTATATAGGATGTATGCACTTCGTAAAGTAAGATATGAATTCCAACAAAACAAAACATTACAAGATGAAAGAGAAATCGAGCAATGTTTTCAAAAAGGCCAAGAGGCATTAGAAATAATTAAACGACAAGTAATAATAGGACACTTATATGGTACAAGACCATTAATAATTGAAACAAAGACTGCACCTAAAAATAAACTTAATAGTAAATTTGTATAATATAATATGTTTAAAAGTACATTAAGTTTGTATACGCTGTAAAAACTTTTTGTGTTGTATATGTTATATAAATATTTTATGTTGCAAATGATTGTAATACCATCATATTTAAAATATATATATATATATATATATATATCTAATATATAATATTTAAACTAATATATATATTATATATAAACCATTATAAATGTAATTGCACAAGCATATACACAAGCTATAGTAAATACATATTATTATATATCATTTATACATCAAGTACATTAATTTCTTAATGTATAATATCTAAACAAAATGTTTAATCAATAAATATTATTTAATAGATAATATACTTAAAATTAGTTTTTATAAAATAGAATCCCATTTTTAGATATGTATTAAAGCAAAAAAAAAATTTTGTGCATATAATATATAGATATGGAATATTATTGAACATGTTAAATATATCATATAAAAGAAATATTAACAATTTTAAAATGTTTAATATAAAAGAATAAAAAATTAATAATAAAATAAATATTGTGTGTATATATATATATATATACATATATAGTAATATATATATATATATACATATATAGTAATTAATATATATATATATATATATATATATATATATATATATATATATGTATTATATAGTAATAATTGGTTTTCAAAAGTTCCGATTATTATAAAATAAACTATACTATGGTGGATTATCTCATTTTCAAATTTATATATAATATCGATACGTCACCAAAATCAGCTGTTTCATGATGACGGTCGACTGCTGGATCGCAACGAAATAGTTTTCTCCTTTGATTGATAAAAAAATATAATGAATTAATAAAACTTGTATATAAAGTAGTGATAAAATTCAAAAATTTGACAATTATGGCTACGAGAAATTTAACAGAACCTTTTATTTTAATGAGAAATAATGCTCTCCAAAGCAAACATATTTATGCCGAGCAGGTATTCGTATATAACCTGTATCTTAGAATATTACATTTGATTGTTTCGTTAATAATAACAAATATATTATTTCAGAATTTATCGGATAGGACAGCTTTAGTTAGTTCAGATTCCATACCTGCGGATAATGTTGAACTTAGAAATATAAATTTGAGTGATTCAACACCTCCAGTATGGGCAGATGCATTAGAAGAAACACAATATATTCTTAGTAGATTAAGAATAAAAATAGATAGTTTAATGGAATTGCATGCAAAACAATTAACTAGACCAACTTTAGATGATACATCACAGGTGAGGAACTTTCTTCGATTATAAGTAAATTTAAGTGATTTCCGATGTTTTTTTATTTGCTTTGATTGTAATACGTATTGAACTATAAAAAATATTTGTTATAGGAAGAGAGGCAAATGGAACAACTATCCCGTGAAATAGGACGTGCATTTGCCAATGGTTATCGTCAAGTACAAACCATAAAAACAGCTGCAAGACACGAAACAAAACCTGCTCAACGACAACTCGCAGTAAATGCAGTATTAGCACTTTCTTCTGCCTTGCAAGATTTGGGAATACGTTATAGATCAGCTCAAAATCATTATTTAACACGTATGATTTAACATTATACTTGTATAATATGCAGAAAAACATTATTGTTTATAATGTCATAGTAATAATTTAATATGACAATGTTTAAATAACTTAATATTATTTAATAACTTAAATAACTATTTCAGAGATTAAATCAAGGGAAGAAAGAAGTAATCAATTTTTTAGCGAAGATCAATCTTTTTTAAACAATATGGCATCTGCTTCTTGGTTAATGGAATCTAATGATCCTAAAACTAATTACTGGGAAGAAGATGAACAACGACAAGAATCTGTTCTCTTACAATTAGAAGATCCAGAAGAAAGGTTAAAAGTAGCTGTAGAAAGAGAACAACAAATTGGAAGTATAGTCCAAAGTATTGCGGACCTAAAGTATATATTTAAGGTAAATGATATTATTATAAAGAGAGTACGCGTATATCAAACCTCCTTTTTTTTCTTCAATATTATTATAATGTATACTATCTTTCCAACATGTATTTTTGATGCAAGAAAGGAAAAAATCTTAATGAAAATTTATATAATTTGTATGCTTATCTCATCTATCATAATATATTTTATATGATTCAAAAGTAGAATATACTATAATTAAAATCTTATGATAAGTTTTTATCAATATAGCTATCAAATAGATAAGACAAATGAAATACTAGTACGTAAATCGAAATATTATTTAAGATTGTATTTCTGTGATATATATATTTCAAATTTAATTTAAAAATTAATTCATTTTAATCTTATACAAACAGGATCTGGCAAATATGGTACAGGACCAAGGAACTGTTTTAGATCGGATTGATTACAATATTGAACAGACACAAGTACAAGTATCTGAAGGTTACAAACAATTAAAAAAAGCTGATTCCTATCAAAGAGCTAATAGAAAACTTTATTGCATAGTAATTTTAGCAGCTGCTATTATTTTACTTTGTTTCTTATTTCTCTTATTAAAGACATAAAGTACAGTGTTCACACACATATGGATCTTCATTAGTCTTCAATAAGTCATTGTTATTTATTAATATGTTTTCCAATTTAATTGCTTAATGTAAGAAATATGTAAAAATAGTAAAAGTGATACATTTTCATAAAAAGAAATATTCACCATAGAATTGAAAGAATATTTTTTAACACAGTATTTATAGACTTACATATAACAGTTATTAAAAAATAATGAATTACAGAAAAATAATGCAAACTGTGAATATTGATGATAATGCTTACAATGGCCTTTAAAAAAAATATTAATGTATTCCACATTATATCAATATATTTTCATTCAATACATAAATGTCAGAAATGTATGAGAATGACATAAATTTTATATGTATAATAGAACTAAAAATAATGTTTTGGAATTATACTAATTCAGCCCTACATATAATTATATTTCCATCTTGAATATTTAAATAATTTTACTATGTTACTGTCATTCCATAAAGTATACAATTAAAAAATATAATAAATATTTATTTATTGTATGTATATTATATGTACATTGCATATGTTATACAAGTATTCTTATCAAAGATGTTTAAAGAAATATTACCTTGTATTCGCCCATTATTCAATTATAAAATGCATTTTTATTTAATATATCGATGAATTTGATTGCAAATATTTATATTGTATATTCTTAATAGGAACTTTACTAATATTAATAACGAAAGAACTCATATAAATTTCTGTTATATATTTCACAAATTTCACTGAAGAAGTTCTAAATATTCTCATATAAATATATGCTGAAATATATATATATATATATTGTATGTATTTAAAGACAAATTGTTGTATTACAATATATGACAGAAAATATTTCGTTAAATTAACGTATAAATTGTTTGTAAAGTATGAATAAATTGACTATTTCATGCAGCCCTGTCTTTTAATTACAATTTTTTAGAAAAATCAGACACAATAATTCAAATCATAAAATGATCCATATATAATAGATTTCTTTCTTAATATAAAATCAAATTAAAAAATTTTATTGCTAATTTCACATACATATAATATATTTATAGCGTGTCTCATTACAATGACATAAGATCATTTGACAAAAAATATTTACTTTGAAAAAAAATATAGATTGTCTGACCAAAAAAGTAAACTACTGGTACAAAATTTGCAAGAACATTTGCATAGTTATCTTGCCATTAAATGTTATTTACTCGTAGAATGCTATCTACATTTATACAACAACACTACGTATATAATTATACAAAATCAATGTATACAACCACACAGTGCATATAATATATACATACACTATATTAATATATACAATGAATGTGTTTAAGTGTATACCTCAAGTGCATTTCACACATAGAAATTATTTATTTGCTCAATATCTAAAATTTCATTAATATTTTTATCTCTCCATATTTGTAATATTTTACATTTGATTGAGAACCCCCTAACAAAACTGACAGAAATCTATCTTTTAACCTTTATTTACATATATTTTGTTCACGTATAAAGTGCAAAATATGTACGCATATATTATATGCATCACTTCGTACAAAAATGTCAATATTATAGTGGTATTTATATTCTCTACGTTATTATCATGAATAATTTTCATGAAGTATCTTAAAATTAGCAAATATTCGTAGAACTCGTATATGTGTTGCATAGTCTAAATATAAAAATAAATTTTTAAATATATACAAATTCGTGAAGAATCGTATTATGTAAATGCAGTTATTCAATAAAAAACGATGGTAGAATTCTAGCAGAAAATGAAATAAGTACATTCCATTAAGTTGATGATAGATAAAAAAAAAGATATTAGACTTGTATCTCACATAGAAGTACTTAGAATATGTGCAAGAATACCAAATGCACCACCCAGAATGAAACGAACAAAATTATCACCCACTAAAGGCCCTAAGGCATAAAGTCCCTTTTTAGGTGATTTCAAAACTTCATAAGTAATATCATCGACTTCGATCGGATTCGATTTACAATCAATAGATTTATCCGATACTTTTCCAAATCCTATACCGTTGTTTTCCAAATACGATAAATCTGGCTTGTACCCTACAAAAGAACATTATCATTACTGATTACAAATAGATTACAAATAGAGTATAGATACCATATTCTGCGCACATATTCGTTTATTTAAATATAGATTATTACTCCTTACTCACATATACATAATATAATCGATATAAAAACGTAACTTACCTATAAGTATCGCTACTATGGAAACCCGGAAATTTTTCAATTGTCCATTAGGTGTACAAAGAGTAACTGTATGCTTATTACATTGATTACTACTACAGTCATCATTGTTAATATTAAGATCCACAAGAGTGTATCCTGGCAATGATTTATAAAGAGGATAATTCGTACCACCATCTGCCATCATCTCATAAACTTTGTGATATTCCGGATAAATAGAATTTGGAAGCCACTGTAATTTATCAAAAGTATTTGTTTTTATTTTATCGCTTGATTCTTTGTTCCAGTCATTGGATGCATCACGGAATACATGTAACACTGGAATCCCTCGAAATCGTGCAGCCATAATAGCATCGGCTGCACTTAATCCAGCACCTATCACTAATACGGGATCCAATAATCCGTCTAATGCGACTTCACCTACGATAAAACGGACGATCAACGTACAGTTAATATTTGAGTGAGTTGAATCCAAACAATAATTACCTACCATATTCGCTTACAAATTGATCTAGCCGTGATTCTAGATCATTAAGATCATGAATCACCCATGAGGATTGTGATCTTTCTCCAGGTATTCCCAAATGATTAGATAAATCTGTTGTACCAGTGGCAAGAACTACCCTTCGACATCTATATTCAAAGCGTTTACCAGTCTTATTCTCATATCCTTCAACGATCCATCCAAAATCTTTATTGGCACCAATTGTGTCGATCGATCGTACCGAAGTCACAGTGGTCCCACATCGGAAATATTTATCTAATCCTTGTTCGGTAACATAATCTCTATAATAAGCAGCAACGGTACCTACCGGTACACGACTGGCAGGTTTACATGCACTTATTTTCTCTCTTGGAGAGTGAGAACACGGATCACCATTTGCCAATGTTGATTTTTGTACTTGTTCAATCTCTACCAATTTTTCCCATTGCCTTAAATCTAATCCTGGTAATGACATCCATCGACTTAAGCTGATCGTTAACACATTTGGATCCATGAACTGTAAATAAATAAATCATTTCTTGAAAATCATTTATTAATTTTAAATAATTCTAAAAAAAAAAAAAAAAACTAATCTATCGAATGGATACATTTTTAAATACCTGCCAAGCTCCACCAGGCTGACCTTTACCAAGAACTACGTGATCAATAATTTTGTGTTCCGAATGTTGATCTTTAGACTTCCAATGCAAAAGCGAAGGCACATCGAGACCGGCATCGACGCATGGATTCTGCAGCTGGTCCATAAGTAAAGACAAAGGTCGACCACCGCTTCTGCCCTCGAGACCGGACGACAACGTTTCCAATTTCCATCGTGAACTGTGGGCTAAGTCTCTACCTCGTGTTAAACCGTCGTTAGCAACATTACATTGACGTCGAGGGCACGCATCCTCATCTAATTTATTCCGCGTCGTTTCGTCACTCCCGTGAACATCATCATCGTTGGTAAACGGTTTCGTTGTAAAATGGAGACGTGCCGTCAGCATGTCGTCGACTGGATGAGGCTCACCGGTATAATAAGGCCAATTACCAGCGAGCATATATGACAAAGAAATACCGCTTGGCCCATTTCCTAAAAAATATATGGTTCCAGTATAATTAAATAGAATGTCTAATCTTTATTTTAAAAAGGATCCTCTAAGCGAAATATAATGTATCATTTTAATATTAAATATTTTCACTAGCCTTACCGCTTGATTAATTTTCTACGAAGTATAGTCAACGTAATTTAGAAATGCCTAAATGTCCTCTAATAATCATAGTTCGATGAAATAAATTATTTTTTACCAGCAAACATTTTCATTAGTTCCTTACCTACGATGACTATGTCCTTGTAGACGACGTCGTTATCATCGTCATCGCAATTATTTTGCATTCTTTCTCTCGGCGTTCGGAACAAACGGGTTGGCCGTAAAAAAATTAATGTCAGTACTGCGGTTTAGATCGTAATCTGAAACGTAATAACTCTACGTTAGAGAAGTCATTATAAAATGTTTCAGCATTCAGATGTATAATTGCTGCAAAACGTTCTTCCTATCGACCGAGATAACAATTAAATTGGCAATGAAAAAGAGAGAGAGAAAAAGAGAAGAAGGAGAAGACAATGAATTAAAATTACGCGAATAGTGCTTGCGATTTTGCTTAATCATTCCATGATGATGCCTACAATGAGAAATAATTGTAATGACGCAACAAGAGTCGCCGTTCATAATTAACGCGCTAGTTAGACGAAAATATACGTTAGAGACTTGTCACAAATACATTATAAGACATGAAACGCTTTTATCATCAACGTTTAATTGTTGTTTTCTTTCTTTTTCTTTTTTTCGTTTTTTTGGTCATTCTTTTAATCATTCTTCCTTTATAGAATTCTAAAGCTCATGAAGCCGGTAATTTTCCATATTTATTGTTAGATCGAGGGAATATTTTACAAGAATAAGAGCTTATCACAATGTACAGATAAGAAAAGAAAATCTCATTAATTCCATTTGTAGTTTATACTAATAATTATATAAATTTGATATTATTATTATTTTCTTTTTTTTTTTGTTTTATAAACCACAAATATTCCATTCTTCGACGAAACAATAAAAATCTACAATGAGTGACAATCTTCCACTAGAAACAACCTTTACCGGTTTATTTTATTTCCTAAGCTTCTAATATGATTCGATCGCATGATATTACGACAACATTGATCGATTTGACCTTTCAACATTGACAAAGTCACATCTTTCGATCTAAAAAGGAAAGGAAGATAAAAAAAATAGAATCTATTGGTTTATATATACGAACATATATATATAGTAAAATTTAAATATAAAACTTCGGTCATTAATCTCTAACAATTCGTTTGAATAATCATTCGTTTGAATAATCATTAATTTTGCGAACATAAAAAAAAAAAGAAAAGAAGAGAATGAACGAATAAGAATATTTTTTATGCGACGGAAGAAAAAAAAATTCATTCGAGTAACTAAAAACGTAGCGAAAATTCGAGATGTTTTAAAATTCTAAGCTATGTCGCAATATTTGGACAATTTTTATTAAGAAGAATTTCTCGAATTTTTCGATTCCATGATATTTCGTTGAGGGTCGGCTGGGTCATGGCTCGCTTGATATATCGACGTCGAGTAAGATTTTTTACGCAACGAAAACACAACGAAAAGAAGTTAGATAAGTACAGTTTTAGTAGGAGATAACTCAGTCATTTTCTAAACAGGTTAATCAATGACTTTTTATCTCTCCCATATAAACTTTCATATTCGATGTTACTAGGCAAACGATCAAGGTCGACTTATTTATTTTTTTACATTATTTTGTAATGGTTTTGCTGTAATGGAATATCTTTATTTTTTTTTTTCTCATTCTTCACTTTAATCGTTTTGTTATCTTTTTATTACGATGAAAAACATAAACTGGCACAAGATATATTATGTATTTTATTTTTTTATTATCACGTTTTTTATTATCATTTCTTTCCGGTTTTCATAGAGCGAGATATGAATTTAATTTACTTTTCTACCTTCCTTTTTAATTAATTGTTCATTTTACACAGTGAAAGAAAAAGAAAAAGAGGTTATTTTTTTTTTTTAATCTTACGGAACCGACCTTTAAATACATCGTCGTTTACGAAAGTTTCAGGTAAATAGAACGGATATACGTTCCGACGTGATTAATTGACTCGAAATAAACGCGTTACGGGTGATTCGATTAACGAAGGAGAAAAAGAGCGGAGATTTCTATGCAAGGTACACGGTCGTTCCTCTGATAAATTTACATAGCCAAGGTTTACGAAGCTTACTCGACTTACTCGACTTTAAGAGTTTTCGTTCGAGAGATTAACTACGACAAATTCGTATAAATTAGCATAACATTGGATTCATGTTACTCATGCATATAACGTATAATTCGCATGTACTAAGTGACGAATTGACCCTTCAAACAATTACGTCGAATACGAAAGTATTTACGTCAGCTTATTTTGTTTATTTTAATAAAAAGAATAAATACTGTTTATAAATTTTGCGTAACAATAACAATATCATGAACTTACGTCCTTTATATTTAAATAACTAATTTACCAGTTGTTTGTTATATATAGAAATATTGTTTTTAGTATTATAACATTGTAAAAATTAATTAATAAAACAGTTATGAAAATTTAGTAAGTAATATTACTATAAACTTTAATGTTATTATCTATATTCTCTTCATATTTTAATAACTATTTAGCCAATTGCTTGTTATAGATAGGAATATTGTTTCTAATTTGATAACATTGTGAAAATTATTTCGTAATAAGAATTATGAAAATTTATCGAGTTTAAGTATCGCGTATATCGCATATATCGTGCAACTTTCACGTACGAAGTGACAGATTAATTCTTCGAACGTTTATAGATAAATATTTACATCAGCTTAGTTGTCCTGTTTCAATAACAAAAAACTAATACAGATTACGATTTTGCGTCAAGGTAATACAACCGTGAATATATTATCAGTTGCTTTTTACACATAGAAATATTCTAATTCTATGATATCGTGAAAATTAATTAATAAAAGAATTATGAAAATTTATTGAGATTAAATATCATTTAAATATATCGTATATTCTTCCCACATACGAAGTAACGGATTTTCGAACATTTATAAACGCAGATACGTATTTACGTCAGCTTGGTTGATCTGTTTGAATAACAAAAAACAAATACTAATTATAAATTTTCCATCAAAGTAATATTATCGCGAATTTACGTTTGATCTCCATATATTAATAACTATTTAACCAATTGGTTGTCATACATAGGGAATATTCTTTATTATTCTATTGTGAATATTTTTTAGTAAAAGGATTATGAGAATATATCGAATTTAAATATCGCGTATATCATATATATCGAGCAACTCGCACACTCTAAGTGACGAATTAACCCTTCGAACATTTATGAAAGAAGATACGTATTTACCTCAGTTTAGTCGAGCTGCTTTAATATCGAATAATAAATACTGATTACAAATTTTGCGTCAAAGTAATATTACCGTGAATTTACAGCTGACCTCTCTTCATATTTAAATAACCGTTTTAGCAGTTGCTTGTTATGCAGAGGAATATTGTTTCCAGTTTTATGATATTGTTAAAATTAGTTAATAAAAGAGTTATGAAAATTCATTAAGTAATATTACTGTGAACTTACGTCTGTACTTGTTTCTTGTTATAAATAGGAATATTGTTTCTAATTTTGACACTGTGAAAATTATTTGTTAAAATAATTATAAAAATTAATTGAGTTTAAGTGTCACGTATATCGTAATTCGCACGCTCTAACAATAAGTAACAAATTAACCCTTCGAACACTTGTAAACGTAGATAAATATTTACGTAAGTTAATTTGACTTATTTAAATAATACAAAACAAATAATGATTACGAATTTGACGTCAAAATAAATATTACCGCGAACTTATGTTTGTCTCTTGATATTTTAATAACTATTTGATTAATTACTTGTTATACATAGAAATATTTGTTTTTAATTACATGACTCTTGTGAAAGTTAATTAGTAAAAGAATTATATGGAAATTCATTAATCTTAAATAAATATTAAATTCAACAATTTTAAATAACGTGCCAACAAATATGAAGCAATCTTATGTAACGTTCGAAGTAACCAATTTTCATAGATAAAAAGAAGAAACGCGAAGGAGACAAGGGAGGAGATCGATGAAGCGAATAAATGTATAGAACGTAGACTTCTAAAGTGTCTCTTCAGTATTATGATGCACGGTTGAATGTAAAGACTGTTACTGGATAGCCTCGTTCCTCACGATCTTAAAATAAAAATAGCAACATTCCTGTAGACGGGGTAATATTTTAATCAAAATCTCTATTCCTCGAACGATCTATTTCATTTTCTATCCGTTCTTCTTTTCGTCTCATTTTAACGAGAATTTCACATGTTAATATGTAACATTTAAAACACTTCACTATTATCATTCTAATTAATACTTCCAATCATTTGCATTTTACTCTACTTAATAAATTACACCTTGTACATCGCGAAGAAAATTGTTCAATGATAAGTGAAAAATTGGCATTGGAAGTAGCATTATACACGAGCGAAAGATAGTCATACGTGGTTACTTTAACATAACCGGTCAATCCAGTAATACCAGATATACCCAAAATCATCCAATGGCAATTCGACTTTAAAATGTCTTATATCTCATTTTATCGTTAGACCTTAGTCGAATTCAACAAATATTATCTTTTGTTTCTACCATTCTCTCTCTCTCTCTCTCTCTCTCTCACACACACAGACGCACACGCCCAGTCTTTTTTATCGACTCATTTCAAACGAATGGTCAACTTTCGATAATAATAGCGTTCAGAATAATTTTAGGTATTACGAGATAGTATTACAGTTCTAACAATTTTAACTCATGTTAACATGGTTTACATTCTTTTATTTAGAACATATGAGCTACAATCGACCTTTACTTTCATCGAAATCGAACTTGTTGCATGACTTGATTATAAAATAAAATGTTCTCTTCTTCTGTAAAGTACACAACTCCATTGTTAATTGAAATGAATGAATGAATGAATGGGTATTGTTTAAAAACAATCTAATATACATATCGATTTACATTCAATATAATAGTACCGTAGTTATATTTTCTATTTATCGAATAGCTTTTCTTTATAGGGGAAAAAAAAATATATATATATATATATATACATAATCGGCATTCATCATCATCGATCACAATGCTATTCGATATGGAACATTTGAAAAGTTCGACGAAGCACTATACGACCGACCTTACTATATTGTCTGGTATGCGATTATTAAAAGGCTCCAAGAGCATCATCATCCCATGCATAGTTGGTTGTGCTCATAAAATGCTCTGAACTGAAGACGTAGATACGTTTGTCTAAGTATACGTACATACTTGAAAGATTCGAGAAATGTAATAGACCGAACGACGTGATCTGATATTTTCAATTGCACCATTACATAGAATAAAGATATATTGAATTGTGATCGTACTAAATTATTCTCGGATAAATAATTTCAATTAAGATGAATAATTAATATACGCAGCGCAAACAATAGAATTGATCGTAGAATGAAGCGTGAATAAAACGTTTTATCGACCTTGTCTCTTATACGACATCAATATTTCAAGCCGTCAAAGAAACATTATATTCTACGATTTCTGACACGAACTAATGCGCAAAACCTTTCTATTAAACTCTCATTAATTAAAATCATCATTATTCATTTTAGAAAAATGTATACATTCCGCGAACGACCTTTAGATAATCTAATCGACTAGTTAGATAGTCTCTGACTAATTTAAAATATTCGTTCGCAAATAGATTCAATTTCCTTTTTTTTTTTTGTTTCATTTTTCAATATTTTAACTCGTTCGATAACGACTTGAAATATTATATTGACAAATTTTACGAAACGATTTATTAACATCGACGAGAACTTACGTTCCTACAATCAAAGGAAATCTACGAAAATGATTCACGATCGAAAATTCATGATTCGAAAAATCAAAAGGATAAAAACTAATATGTAGCGACTGTCAACTGGAAAATATGTAAATAAAAATTCCCACGAGGAAAATAATGTACCCGTGGAGAATCGATAATAATCATGCAATTCACGACCTACTGAGACATGACTATCTATCACAAAACACATGCGAATTTAAAAAAAGGAAAAAAAGAAGGAAAAAAATACGTTTCATTCTCAAATAGAATTGAATTAAATATTCAAAAATGTCTGCTTGTTTTCCTCAAAAATATATAAAATATGGGTAAAAGCAAATAGCACATATCATACTTTAATTGACATAACTTAATAATGATAATTAAGGAATAAAAAGAATTAAAAAAAAAAAAAAAAAAATTGATACTTACGAATTAATAATATCGAATTAAATAATAATCAATTCGTCGATGAGTGTTACGTTGAAATGGAATGCACTTAAAAAAGAAAAAAAAGGATGAAAAGAATGCAACACTTAACGAATTAAATTCTTCGTAATTCATTGGCTACAAACGACTTGAAACAAATTCGGTTCGAGGAAGCAACATAAGTATAAGATGAGGAAAAATAAAAATAAACACGGACCGGTTAAGACAGGAACGAAAAAAGGATATGGATGCTTTTAAAAGATTACAAGAAGAATAGAAGCATAAGCTTATTATCTTTGAAACATACATATAAAAAATTAAAAAGGAAAAAAAGAGAGAAAAAATAGGAAACACGTGCTCGTCGACGAGTCGAAGCCGTGATAGGTCTTCCCGCTTCGACGATCGGCGTCGTACTGATCGTTCTCTTTCTCTTTCTTTCTCTATATTACTATTCGTCCGTCCGTCTCTAACTCGGTTTGCTTGGTAAAAACCACGCGTGATTCAAGCGCGACCGCTCGACGGAAACGGATGCACGCGGAGAATGCGATCGAAGGTCGAGGCAAGCCTCTCCTCCTCCTCCTTCTTCTCCTTCTTTTACTTTTTATTTTTCCTTTTCTATCCTTCCTTTTATCCTTCCTCCTTTCCTTTACTTTTTATTTCTTTTTAATATTATTTTCTCTTCTTAAAGTTCTCCTCCTTTTACTTTCTTTACCTCTTTCAATTTAATGATAAGATTTTTCAATAATTTATCGTAATATAAACTACGTACTTAAGTCATCACGATAAGATAATCTTCTTTAAGACAAATCTAAAGGTTTACGCCTTTTAATTTTAGATTATAATTACTTTGGATTTTTATAATTCACCGCATATTATTCCAACCAATAAGCATGATCGACTGAAATACTCAGTCGGGTAACGTAACCGCTCTGCTCTGCCCTTCTCTCTCTCTCTCTCTCTCTCTCTCTCTCTCTCTCTCTCTCTCTCTCTCTCCCTCTCTCTCTCTCTCTCTCCCTCTCTCTCTCTCTCTCTCTCTCTCTTTCTCGCATCTTCACTAGTGTAAGGTGTTACATGATCTAATGCAATTCGATTGTTAAAAAATTGTAGCTATCTATAATGGATTATACATAATCCTTTCTTTTGATAAGAATGAAAAAAATGCGGATAGTTCGTTATTTTTATACAAGTTAGCAAAAAAAAAACAAAAAAAAAAAAAAAAACAAAAAAAAATAGAAAAGAAGCAAAAAAAAAACAACAAATTAAAAATTCGATATCTCGTGCAGTCGAGATAAGAAAAATCTTAACTTGGAGAATGACTAAGGTGAATTTCAAGTTCGCATTTGTATACGTATTTACTCATTCTTCATACGTAGAAACTTAATCTTAATAATTACGTAAGAATTTACGTCATTCTTTTTACAATGTCAAATCATCGTGCAGAAATCAAATTTCCCGCCAAATCTATCAATGCTCAATTCTCACACGGTTTATACGATATCGCATTACATGTTTATCTTCGTAGAAAATTATACTCCTATCTTTTCGTCTTTAAGAAAATATTGCGAAATTTGGCGCAAGTAACAGAGTTACGTTTACAATTTAACCTAAATTCTCGTTCTATTTTAAGTAAGACGCTTATTATACTAATCTTTTTATTAACTAATATCAATTTCAATGAAATATCTTCGTTATATGTTTTTGTAAATAGATTATTTTAAGAATAAGGAAACCTTTGTATCGCGATTTATTCGCTTATCGGAATTTTCTTAAGCTAACATTTATCTGAAAAAAAAATTGATAAAAAAATAAAAGTAGTATTGAAAAATCTCGATAAAGTCAAGAATTTCATTTTCTTACTTAACACGTTCCGTGCCAAGCCATTTTTGTCTGACTTGTCATTCAGGCCATTTGATATTTTGACTAAAGAAAAAAATGACTGCGTGTACCGCCGGTGGTACACGCGGCCTGAAGATCAAGTTTAACGTGTACCACCGGTGGTACACATGGCACGGAACGTGTTAAAAAGAAAAAAGAGAAAAATAAAAAAGAACTTCATTCTAAGCTACCTATTTATCTGGTAAATCAAATCTTTCATTCGGTTCATTCGAAAGATATATGAAAAAAAAATAAATAATTAAAAACGATAAAAATGAGAAATAAAGAAGAAAAAGAGAACGATACGCATCATTAACTAAGACTACTTCTTGTATTTACAAAACCAACTTTGTAAAAACAAACGAAAAAGTGAGAAGAAAAACAATTCTTCTTCTTTATTTATTTTTTTTCTTTTTTCTTTTCTCTTTTCTTTTTGTTTTTTTTTAAACCTAATAAGTCAGAACTCAATAAGTCGAAAGAACAGATGGAAAACTTTGACAATAAGAATGATGTCAATAACCTTTGTTAATGTTTGATATATCAAAAAATACGAACGAAAGATCGATGATAAAATATCGTGTGGATTACGTAATTCAAGATCAATTTGGTAGTGGCGCCGGATGTAACTAAAAATAGAACGAACATGCCGAGACACGATAGATGCTTAGATATTACGTCGGCTGCTTAAATTTACATTGTCGAATAAAATCAAAGAAATATGATATCTAAGGATTCTTTCTCATTAATACCATTTGTACAATATCATTTGAAGAATTTTATATTATTCCGAATTCGTACAATATTTACTTAGCAACATGAAATCACATTGATGAAAAAGAAAAAGGAAAAAAAAACAAAAGGAGAAAAAAGTATATATATATATATATATATACATGCATATATATATAAAAAGATTTAAAATTATAATCGCATGCATCATTGACACATACGTACACCATTTTGTATATGTACTTGTGTCACGTACTTGACCTTTCGCAAAAAAAAAAAAAAAAAAAAAAAAAAAAAAAAAAAGAAAAAAAAAGAAATTGAAGAGAACCCTTTTTGCAAAGGAACGAGTCGCTACGCACGTGCTACGAATGTATACCGATTTGGGATCGAAAAGTACGAATGATAAAAGCGATTTCTTTACCTGCAGAAATTCCTTCGTCGTGCCGAGGCACCACAACGAATAAATTTAATCCGGATTGCAGGAAGGAGCTCTAATCCGACGAAAGGAGCTCCGTCCTAACGTGCCTTCAATATTTTCGGAGGATTCATTGATTCTCCATTGATAGAAAACACCTTCGAGTATCATCGTTAAATCGTCTTATTAATCTTAATGAGAAAGTTGGCAACTTCCTTGTGCTAGTTCGTGCACAAATAAGTGCGAAATTAATGACTTCCTGTTTTACTACTGTTACTATTACTATTATTTATAGTTAGAGAAATTTCTATTCTTTCTATCTTTTTTCCTCTATTTTACTTCACACTATTAAATCTTAGTAAGATCCTCCTAACAACTAATCACTATCAAGCTTCGCGAAAAAAATACCTACTACTTCGAGAAAAAAAAGACAATACACAAAGGTCGGAAACAGTGAGACTTTATATTTTACGAAACTCATTGATTTCTATACTGCTATGTAAGTTAGGTTAGGTTTTCCTTGCTAAATCGCTTGCGCGGAACACCGTCGAGAAATACGGAACGATAGTCGACTTTAGGGGAGTACTAATCGTCTTTTCTCTTATCATAACCTATTTGGCGCGTTCTATCGAGATTTAGGATGAATTACTGGGCCCTTAAAAGATCGAACTTCCTTTAGTATCTGGAGACTTATACTTCGTTTTAAAACGGGGTAGTTCTTTGTCGATAAAACAGAAATATTTATATCTTAATCATCGATAAGGAAGATTACCACTTATTTTTCTGATTTCTCGATAAAAGAAAAAAATAAAAAACTTTTAATAAACATTTTTCGTCGAAATTTTTAAAAACATTAAGAATCTTTTTGTTGTTCTCTGTGTGAGTATATGTATGTATGTATCATGGTGTATCAAGTCCTTCGAAGCAATTTACAAAGTCAATATGAAAACGACGTAATTCGAGCTCAACGAGAAATTTCCATATTTCATTGGTTCTGATTAATATCGCCTACGATTACTGTTAAATTGCTTATCTTCTTATTATCGTAATATCGTTTTAAATTGTTCATTATAAAAATTGTCTCTTACCTCTATCTATTTATCCTCACAAATAAACAATCCCTTGTCTTTAATATTTATACATACGTATCATTCGATTTAAAAATTCGTTTACTCGTTCAATTACGACCTTGAATATCAAGTTCGAATTTTAAATTACACAAAAAGCGTGGATAAATTATTAAAAAGAAAAAAAGAAAATCGCACAAGTTAACAGATTGATTTTCAAGAAAATACTTATTAGATCATACATCGAAACGTTTAAGTTTAAATCATTCACTGTCTGAAATAGTTTAAGATTTTTCGACGAACTTCTCGAATCGTTTGAAACGAATCCTTACGCGCTTCTAGACCTTAACACCGTAATAAGCGCCCTCCCACCTATCACTCCATCTACAGATATACACAGAGAAATAATTCTCGTTCTATCCTTCGCTTCATGCGTCGTAACTTTTTAAAAGAGCGCGAGTACGGATCTGTCTGTTGTGTTGTTCGTAACCCCGGTGTTACAAAAAAATGTGGTGAGTCGTTCGATAATTATTATTAATGTTTCTACAAAGTAACTGTTTTGTTTACAAACACGAAGTCGACATAACCTACGATTTTTGACACATGACCTGTTGACGATCGGTCGATTGCTGGAATTTCAGCATAATCGATAAAGTTATACATACATGCACGTGTATGAATATATATATACACATTACATAGCTATCTTTGGTTTACTTTTTGAGGAAAATTGTTACCAATAGGATATCATTAGTACTATATGTAAAGGAACTTCAATGCAGCAATATGTAATGTTTCTTGTTTTTTATCATCAGATTTTGCTTTTAAAGATGCACTATCCATACCATGGCACGATGGTCGACAGTATTGTCGGGGGTATTTCTGGCCCTTTCCATGATCCTCTCACTGGGCAAACTTCTGATGCTTGCTGCTGGAAATGGAAGCAACGGAGATCTCACAGAAGCAGATCAATGGCTTGCTGAGATTGGGTTTAAGCAATATCGTCCTCTGTTTAAAAAGAAAGGTTTGTATCTTATTTTCTTTTATCAAAATTTTATTTCAACGTTACAAATTGATTTATTATAACAGTTCTAAGAACATTAATAAAACAATCATTTGAATCCTATTTATTATGTAAAATTTCACTGTTAAAACTTATCTACAAATAGAAAAAGAACACATAAGTAACTTCAGTCACCTTTGCTACTTATTTCTTAATACGCAATGCTATAAACCAAATAATATAAACCAAAAACGAATACTATAATTTTCTACTAATCTATAATACTAAATCTTATGATAAATTTTTTTCTGATATCGATAAAACATTTTTTATAAAGAAGAACGCATCACTTGATATTAAGCAAAGATTTTATTCTTTGACAAAGTTGTTATCTTATTTTTGGTTTTATATTCTATAGATAAGAAAAGAAAATGACACATTCAATTGAATTATCACATAGTATAACTAGTTGTTTATGACAAATTAGTAAAGCTGATAATTTATGAAACGGAACAATGAAGCTTTTATCTTCGATTATGCACGCACATGCAGCTTATATAATCGATCGTGAAATAATAGAATTTATTGAAGATATTTGAAATAATTTCGAAATACTCTTATTTTTTCTTTGCTAATTCAAACGAACGAATATAAATAACAATGTCATTTTAAATTATAAAGTAAATATCGATTTGAGGATAGATAAATGGAAATAAACTACGCATCACGCGATTCCTCGAATGCAATAAATATATATTTAAAAAACAAAAGGAAAAAAAGAAAGATAAAGAATCGTATCATCATTTACGAAATAGGGGAGGGGCATTGATAATTTTCGGTCCAGCTCGATCAAGAGGATTTGCAGGATATGCTGACATTGCTTTGCTCGTGTCCTAGCCCAGTTGGCTCACAGATATGAGACTCGAAGCGCTTGCGCGACCCAGGCCTTTCTACAACCTCCGTCCTCCTCCGTCCTCCTCCTCCTCCTCCTCCTCCTCCTCCTCCTCCTCCTCCTCCTTCACCTCATCTTGCTCCTCCTCCTCCTTCTCCTTCTTTTCAACGGAGTACACCTTGCACCTCGTTTCGAGGCTGGAAGGAACGGATTCAGAGTTTCCAGCTGCAGCAATGTCACTGCGCGATGTTCGCACTCGGGAGTGGGAAAGAACCCTCGTTCTCTCTCGTTCTTCTGTGTATGTTTGTGGCTGACCCCCAAGAGTGCGCTCAGTACACCACTTCAAAGCATTCATACGGACTAATTTCTCTAAAAACCAACGAAAAAAATGTCTACGTCCTCTTTCTCGTTTGTTCTACAACGAAAATTCGTTCATCATCATTATCATCATCATCATCATCCTTCTTTTTCTTTTTTTTCTTTCTTTTTTTGTCATTTCTCCTTGAAGAGAAAAATCTAGTCCTTATATTAGTTCTTTTGTTTTCTTTCTTTTTTTTTTGTCTTCTTTTCTTTTTTTATGATATAAGTGTAACATAATGAAACGATATAACTTGATATTAAAGATAAATTATTTTACGTTCCGATTAATACGAACAATCTTCATTAAATCACGATTATCTTTACGTTAATAAATCGTCGGACAATTTTCTTATTATGTAGGCACACGTAGGCCATTACGTTCAAGTTCCTAGTTGAGTTTCGCTCGATAAACATTAAAATTTCACGAAACAGATATTTTCGTGCGGTTTCCCTTTCCACTTTTGGATTGTGGAAGGTTGTCACCAAGTATAACTCATTTTTGCTGGCTGACCAATAACTAAAGAACTACTTTGATGCGTGCTATTCGTTGCATGTGCCAAATTAATCGAACTACAACGACCTATGATTTTCGTGGCATAACGACCACTTCAATCATTCGATTACGTTCTATTGCTAAATATTATCAAGCTCGATGTTATTTTATATATCGTATAAATCAATTGAACTAACAAATTTGAAATAATAAATCAATACATTTTATATTTATTTCATAGTAAGAAATTCATATATCGGAAAAAATAAATTCGAAATAATATATCAATTCATTTCGTATTTATTTCATAGCAAGAAATTCATATATCAGAAAAGATAAATTCGAAATAATAAAATTTCATATTTATTTCACATTAATTAATTCATATTTAAGGAAAACAACAAAATAATAATCGTCATTAAATGAATATGAAAAGAATGAACGAATATGTCCTAATGAACGTCCGGTACTTTTGTACTTTGTACCACTTCTTTCTTATCCTGTCCTTTCAGAAATGTCAAATGTGACAAAAGATCTAACGTTCTATTTCGACAAGTATAATACAAAAGAAAAAAAAAAAAAAGAAAAAATTGAAACAAACGAAGAAGTAGCTGTATTACGTGGACTTTTATAATTAGATGGATATCAATATTAAACCTTTCCATTACGAGGTCACCGCTGGCATGATAACAATACGTTTGACATTATAACTTTGTTTAGTTATTAAAACAAATTAGTACGAAGAAAATTAAAAAAAAAATATATATATATATATAATAAACGTATATACGAGAAATATAAAAATCAGATAAAAAATTAGGAAAATAATTATAATGCAAAAGATTTAATACCCTCTATAATTCAATTTTTTATCGTGTCTGTAAAAAAATTGTCTAACAGGTGAAAGTTATGATATTACTATTGTAACTTTTATGTGATATAATATATTACATATGCTAGTATAGACTAATTATAAAAGTTATATTAAAAAAAAAGAAGAAAAGAAAAATGAGAGAAAAAAAATTTCATAACGATAAAATGAAATAAGTAAATAAATATATATATATATATATATAAGCGTACGTGAATTGAAAGTTACATAGACCTTTATAGAGGGTTAAAAAGATAATGAGACATTTTTGGCAAATACTTAGTATCAATAGAAAATACGATGGAGTGGAAGAAGCGCGTAATCGGTTAAAGATCGAAGGAGTCGGGAAGGACGCGCGTTTAAGAAGGTCGAGTCAAAGTGGGGATGAAAGAGTAGAGGAGTGGGTGCCTTGGCTCTGTCGAGGTGGAGGGGGAGCTCGGAGACGCGTCTCGCGAGGGTGCAGTAGTCGTGAAGCGTGAGGCCGCGGGAGCCGATCACCTTAGTGAAGTTCGCGCGTGTCCGGCAGAAATATGCGCGCGGCCAGAGGGCGCGTCCTTGTCGACGGGGAAACCGCGAAGCGCGAGCCTCCTTCTTGGAACCTTTGACACGCGCCGCCACCGCGAGTAGTCGCGAGCGATCCTTAGTAGACGCGCCGTGTCGTGTCTCGAGTAGAAGCTTCGCTTTTTTATTCGACACTTTAATCCTCCCCCTTTTTGATCTAATCTTTCTTATTTTTCTTTTAATTTCTTTCCTTTCTTTCGTTTCTTTATACATTCATTTTCATTTATCTTTTCTACTTCGTTTCTCGTAAATCAACCTGCTCCGCTAAGCTTTCTCTAATCGTAAAAAAAAGATTTTTTATTGCTGTTTGTGCTTTTCTTCCTTGACTTCTTCTTCGTCTTCTTCTTCGTCTTCGTCTTCTTCTCCGTCTCCATCTCCGTCTCCGTCTTCGTCTTCGTCGTCTTCGTCGTCTTCGTCGTCTTCGTCGTCGTTATTGTCTTCATCGTCGTCGTCGTCGTTGTTGTTTATTAAATTTGCAAGGTCCTTCCTTTCTGCTTCGTCTATTTCTACTTCTTGTTATTCTTGTTCTTCAATACCCCGCGTCTAAAGTCGATCACCCTCCGCCAAGACGATCTTCTCCGACAGGCACGATGAAGTATTAGTCGAAATCGTAAGTGACACTTCTCTTCGACTTTGTTTTTCTTTTCTTTTATCGACATCGATCTATCTTTTTCTCTTTTTTTTTTTTTCTTTTTTTTTTATGTTCGGAAAGCTCTTTTTGTTTATTTACAAATATGTAATTATGATGAGAGAGAGAAAGATCTTTGTTTTTCTCTTCGTGAATATGTTTTAGTTAGTTTTTATTAGTTTCGATATAGAATCATTGTATGTCTTCTTCACGAGTGGAAAATTGAGTGTATTGATATTTTTGTTCGATAAATTTTTATTTTTTTTCTTTTTATTTATTTATTTTTTTTTGTTATTTAACGAATAAAAAAAATATAGCGAGACAAAATCTGCTGGTATGAAATGTACGAAACACAAATTTTTCTAAATATATCATTTTCTTGAAGAAAAAAAGTGATAAAAATATATAAAAATAATATGCTATCTAAGATAAAAATTAAGTTTTTTTTTTTTTTTTTTTTTTTTTTTTTTTTTTTTTCGAAGATTAACGGTGATATTTCATATGTTTTAACGTATTTCAGAAAAAAAACTCTTATATAGAAATTTCGTCAAAAATCCGTAATTATTTTAACTTATACTCAAATATATTTTTAATTGAAAGATTCATGTTAATCATGTTAAACACGAATGGAAAAGAAAACTTATTCAAATATGTTTTTATTCCTACAAAAAGATTCTCTTCCATTTACTCTTATTTGCATTTTTAATTAAATGCAAAGTTCGCACGCATGACATGTGAATTCGGAAGTTCATTATCTTGAGAAGGGTTGTATTACGGTTTGTTTCGTGTACAAAAAGTGTGGGAGAGAGGGGTTGACGTCACGATTTCCACCACCCCTTATGCTAGAAGTAACGATACGATCTCGTACATGCGAGCTATTCGAGATTTCTGAAAGTAGTAGATCCTCTAGAGAAGGAAAGAGGGGGGGAGAGAGAGAGAGAGAGAGAGAGAGAGAGAGAGAGAGAGAGAGAGAGAGAGACAGCACTAGTGTGTCCTGCATTGCGGAGATTTACTCGTACTACTCAAGCATGAACGCGAAAGTACTACCTCCACGCGTTTTACGAGTATCGAGTTCACACCATTTTCTTCTTCCTCAACAGTTTTCTTTCCTAAAGTATATTGGAATTTGTCATACCTAATCATTGTTTTACGAGATGAAAAAGAAAAGAATATCAATTTCGAGATAGAAAGTTTTATTAATTTTTACAATGAATCTCGTTTCATAGTTTATAGCTTTAAATCGTAAAAATGTTCTCTTTAATGACTTATTACTATGTAATATATGTATGTATGTACGTATATGCCTTTGAGAAATAACAACGTATCTCCGTCGATCATGACATTTACGACGTTACTTTCGACAGTTATTGCAATTTTATTTCTAAATCGATGATCGCTCGGTCTCGCATCCTAAATTTCAACGTCGATTTCGAAGTACGTAACAAATACTAAATTTATACTAAACTGAATAACTTGCCGTCAAGATGAAATGTTTCGATCGTTTAGGCATATCGCCTGCTTTGATATTGTTAGTTCTTTATTCTTTGTTTTTTTTTGTTTTCTTTTCTTTTCATTTTCTTTCTTTTTTTTCTTTTTTTTTTTGAAAAGTTTATAGATAAGAATGAACGTGTATGCTTTCCTTTCACACAGTCAACGTCAAAACTCGATCAAAAGCTTTTGAAAAAGAGAAAAAGAACAAGTTCAAAGATGTAAATTTCAACGCACGACTGAACGAAAATCGATTCGTTGAAAACGCGCCATTGCGACGGACAAGTATACTTGCTATAAATTAATTCGATTTTTTTGTGCTTGTTTGTTTTTTTTCTCTTTCGGCTTCATTAAAAAAATTCTCGCGATACTGAATTGATTTCTTTTTTTTTTTCTTTTGTTTATTTTTCTTACTTTTGGCTTTATTAAAAACATCGACAAGTAAACATGTTCTCCTTATCCTAAAGCCGATAAATACGAGAATATTATTCCTATAAAATAAGAGAAAGAAAGATACAAAAAAAAGGAGAGAGAGAGAGAGAGAGAGAGAGAGCGAGAAGAGACGAATTTTACCAAGTGGATAAATTAATTTTTTCCCTTCTTGATAAAACGAGAGTCCTTTTTTACGCAAAACATAAAGCGCGTCTTGAAACACACGTTTCAAGTACTTCTGCGATACGGATTCCTAATAAACTCTTAAAAAAATATTTACTTGGAGATCGTCTCATGAAACTTATTACTTTTTCTCTTTCTTATCCTTTTTCTCGAAAGAGAGTTTCAGAACTTTATAAAGTAATTTTCGAAAAACATGTCGATTTCATTTTGTAAATGAATATATTTTCAACGTGAAAAAGAAGAGAGAGAGAGAGAGAGAGAGAGAGAGAGAGAGAGAGAGAGAGAGAGAGAGAGAGAGAGAGAGATATGGAATTATCTAAAAAAAAGTGTTAAATATATTCGTAAAATTTGATTTATCGTCGTCGATTTTAATTATCTTCTCTTAAGTACAAGGGTCTTGAAAAGAGGGGCGAAAAATAAAAAAAAAGACATGACTACTTTATCGAAAGTTTATTTGAAAGTAACGGAATCGAACGATCGTACCCGTGCGAAAAGAAAACGCGCAAAAAGGTGAAGGTCGGTGAAAGGAATCAATTCTTTTATCTTTATTAACTACTACCTTGCTTACACGCGAAGTTCGACAAATCGATTTCTTGGGTAGTCAAATAGTAGATATGTTTTATCCTTTGACGTTGGAAAGATCCTTGCTATCATTCGATCGATCGATCAATGAAAAAAAAATTATCTAAATATTTATTTTCGTTTTAATCGACAAAATCTTTGAGAATGGTAATATTTCATGATTATCCTAGCTTGAAATCTCTTTCGTTTATATTACAACTTAATGAGACGGAAACGAAGAAAATGTAATTAGATCAGAGCCTCGTCGAAAACGTATCGTTAAGAGTGAAATTCTACAACCAAAAGAGAATCGTAAATGAAATCGGATTTGAACGGCAGAGACTATTCTGTTTATATAACAAACCGATTAAACATCGATTAGAATGATTAGAAGAGAAACGCAATAACAGTGCATATGTGTATATATACCTATCTAATTTCCTTGCAAAATAGACAAGTTCAATCCTATTCGAAAGTTAAATAAATGTAAGAAATATTCTAGACGATTAATTATCGAATTAGTTGAATTATTTATAGACAATTATATGATAGTATTTAAAAGATTAAAAAATATTTTTCTCTCTTTCTATACGGCGTATATGTATGCATGTACTTTGTAGAATAAACGAATTCAATTTTATTCGAAAGTTAAATAAATGTAAGAAATATTTTAAACGATTAATTATGGAATTATTTGAAATATTTACACAGTTATACGATACGATTTAAAAGATTAAAAAAGCTTTCTTTCTCTCTTCCTATACGGTATGCATATATGTGTATATATGCACATTTATCTAATTTTCTTACAAAATAAAAAAATTCAATCCTATTCGAGAGTTAAATAAACGTAAGTAATATTCCAGACGATTAATCACCGAATTATTTAAAATATTTACTAAGATTTATAGGATACGATTTAAAAAATTTGTTTAAGTTGATGAAAAGAGATCCTCTAATTAAGTTAATTACGAACAATGTGTGTGCGCCCTCGATTGTGCCTAAGACGTGAAAGAAAAAAAAAGAGAAAAAAAATGAAGTTCTAATTAGTGCAACGAACAATTCTTCTATCTTTTGTCCATCTTAGACAATATATACGGACTCTTAAATCCTTCACGTGATTCGTATCGCCCATGCAATGCATATCTACGATATGCTAATGTGCCATACTAAAAACTGAGAATAAAAGGTATTTGGAAAAAGAAGTGATTTCAAAGTTACCCTGAAAAAAAGAAAAAGGAATATTTTTTATTTTTCTCGCAAACGCGTATCCATTGTTGAATAAAGTTTTAAATAGCATTCACCACTCACCTTAATAATTAAGCTGAAAGAAAAAAAAAGGAACAAGAGCTAAACAGCGAGACAAAATATTTTTGAAATAATTTTTATAAATATTATCGTATCTTTGAATACAATCTATAAAAGATATATGTGTTCAATAGATATAAGATAATATATAATTATATTATATTCATAATATATTATATTATATCAGATTACGAGATAAAAGATTCGATTTCACAGACCTTACCGACTATTTCTAACACAACAAACGATTCTAATGGTTTTGTAAAGGCTTAAGATGTAGGATCAGATACGTATTACATATGTGAATATACACACCAAGAAACTTTGTTTGATTTCTTTCGTTGGAAGATGTAAACACAATGTTAGTACACATGTCGAAAGTTCTACTTTCGAAATATAATGGTAGTTCGTTTTCAAGGATGGCTGACAGACACGAAAGAGTAAAAGATATCTAAAGATGGAAATTGAATTTGATAATCCTGACCCGGTATCACATGCAGCAAATGCAAGCAGAGAGAGAGAGAGAAAGAGAGAGAGATGGAAAACAGCGAATCGATCTGGCCTACCTTCATAACACCTACTACTCTCTCATGCATAATCATGAGTATGTGTGACATACATATGCCCCGGTTTTCCTTCTGGTTCTCCTCTTTCTCTTAACGCCGAAAGGATCGTTAGCACGAAGTGATACCAGCGAAGGATATCTGTCCGAAAAGGTCAAGGGTCCAACGCGAATTTTTCTAAATGCTTCTAATGAAATCTGATACCATTCTTGCCTGAGAAGAAAATATTTTTCTTAGATAATGTACGACGCGATAATTCGTCGATTTATGAAAAAAGATAAAATAAACTTAAAAAAAAAATAATAAAAATAAAAACGAAAGTAAATTTATTAGTTGAATAGTAATAAATGTTCCATTAGAAACTAGCATGATTTAGTTTTTTTTTCTTTTTTTTTTTTTTTTTAACGTGCTTTTATAAAGATAATCTCTCAATGAAATATTCGTCATTTTGCCAAACAAAAGAATCGATTTGTCCGATCGTTATTTTCACGAGGCAACGACTCTAATTGGAATCATCGAAAATCGTGAAGAATCGTAATCATACTAAATGAGAATCTCGAGTATTTCTTATGTATAGGACGAATCTCTCTTTAGAAATGACATTTTTAACGACATAGAAAGAAGAGAAGCGATGTAAACGGGAAGATATAGGAGGAAGGGAATCATCATAGATATGGCGACCCTGATTTGACCTCGAGTGGACTCTCGACCCCTTTTTTTAGGTATCCTTAATTCATAGCATCCTATTACTGCTTTTGACAAATCATTATTACATATCTTCGATCATGCGTGTCTCGTTGACCTTATTTTCTTTTTTGATTCGTGCGAATAAATGGTAAAAAAATTTTCTTTCTCGATAAACCGTAATTAAATTTCTTTTTAAATGCCTGTTAAAACGCAATATTAATGATTTATCAAAAATAAATTGCATGTATTGCGTTTTGGTTACAAATGAGAAAAAGCTATATAAAATGGATGGACTAATTTCTCTCATGAATTATCGATTTTTCTCCTATTGTATTCTACATTCGTAAGCGCGCGATTTTGTAGTATATTTGTCATACGATTAATGCGATTTAAATTTATTACTCCTACTTCCGTATCCTTTCTCTCTCAACAAAACCAGTTTACTTTGCTGTGTATAGATACGCTTAAAATATTCATATATTTGCGTATATATTACCTATATATACCTATATAATATACATAGATTAATGCAATGGTGTTAAATCGGCTCGCGTGTCGATAAACACCTTTTTTTCCCTGTGTGAAACAAAAATATTACCGGAAATCTATTCATTTTCTAATAAACGTACATGACCCAGAATATATTCCACTCGCTATATTTTTCCAAATTTAGAAATATATTTTTCTCTTTTATTTCTTGATTAATGCAATTTTCCACTCGTTAGAATCAATCACGTAGAATGATTCATAATAAATAGAAATAAAAATTGAAGAAAAACTATATCGTAGAATCAGATAGGAAGGACGAAGCTCGCGATAAAAGGAATCTTACAAATATTTTGTCTAAAAAAAAAAAGATGACCGCGACAACCGACGGACGTAATTGCGGAAAAAATACATCTTAGTCGATAAAGAAAAAAGTTTGTCAGAAGGGAAAAGAGACCCGAAGGAATTATGCCGGACAAAAATCCAACCTGTCGAGATGGGCAACGCGAAAACAAAGACTTCTTCGTCGATGAGATATCGTCGATCGGCATGTCACTGCGGCCCAGCGGCAGCGCCTCTTCCGGTGAGTCGACATCGATCGATTTTTCATTTTATTTTACGATATTTGTTCTTTCATATCTGTCTATCTATCTTTCTTTCCCTTCTTCCCTCTTCCCATCTCTCTTTCTCTCCTCTCTCTCTCTCTCCTTCTCCCACTCCCTCTCTCCTATCTTTTCTTTCTATTTCGTCTTCGAAATTTAGACATTTTTCGACGTATGTATTTTTCGAGATAAACGAGTAAACTGTTCATCCATCATTCTTTCTATCGTTCGACATTTTGATAAAACAAAATATCATCGTGGCTGCTTTTTCCCCATGAAAAATTTATCTTTCCAGAAAATACTTTCCTTTTAACTTTTCACACAAATAAAAAGATAAATTAAGATTCATTCTTTCGCGCTTTCACAATTCGTTCGTTCAGATAAATTATAATAAATGCTAAAGTACCGATAAGTACTTTTAGAAACTTTGAGCGAACGCTCACGTTAGTATACTTTGCATAATAAATTCGAAGTGGTATTTTCTTGAGTAAACGTGCCGACGGATCCGTATCAAAAGGACCTACTTTCTTACGATGATTAATTCCTTGAGTAAGAAAGGACTTGAAAGTACTTCAACGAAGAAAATTAATTTTACGATAATGCCTAATTAGATGGGTAAATGTAACAACATCATTTTTCTTGTTCTCTTTCTTATTAAAGCCATTTTATTATCATGCAAATTATAGAAGAAGAACATTCGAATGATATTATCAATTATTTCAGCTTAATAAAAGTATATATTGTTGAATAACAACATTAAAAATTCGATTAATCATAATTAAAAAAAAAAAAAAGATCAAAGATTTAACTCATTGTTAAATCGAATCAAGCACTCGACTTCGACTCTCTAAGTTGTAAAAGTAAATTCTTTATGAAGGCACCATTTGTAGCAGAATTTGTCAATGATTTATGTCCACCAGTCACTAAACATTTCGTAAGATCTTTCCTCAATTGCGAACATGGTTGCGGTATTGACGGTGAAACGAGTAACATCCAAACTGTACGTAATTGATTGAAAAGATTCAAAATGACGCATTCAACCATTTGCTCGTTCTTATCCCCTAAGGGAATGGAATCGTCCATGGCACAGAGCCAAAGTACGTTGTCCAGCCATAATTCCAGACCACGCAGATCGATCTTGTAATTAACACCGTGATCTTTTAGCCACAGAGTTAACTAAAACGTTCGAGATATATGAAATATTTTCGATTGATTAGTTTCTACGGGAATAAACTAACGGAATAATATTGAAGAGGTAACGTTGAAAATGTTGAAAGATATAGATAGGCAACAATAAAAATAAAAAAAAAAAGTAAGAACGTAAATTTGAAAAAATCAAATTGGCAACTTGACAAGTCTAATCATGTGGAAAGAGCTTTGTTCCGATTTACCTTTGCACGACATTGGAAGGTCAGTGGATTACCGTCGAAACGTAACTTGTCGAGGGCTCTCAACGATTGTAGAACGTTGCTTTCCAAACATCCAAGTCGATTTTCGCTAAGATCGAGTCTGCGAAGATTCGACAATCTCTCGAAGGCTAACGACTGGATCGTCGTGATCTGATTATAGGAGAAATCCAACTGTTGCAAGGATATCAGCTCTTGGAACCAACGATCCTTCACTTGGCTAATGTTATTACTCGAGAGAGTGAGTTTCTGGAGATAAGTCAAGCCACGAAAGGCATCGTCGTCTATGTCCTTGATGTTACAGTTTTGCAAGTTCAGAGCCACCAGATTCTTGGCGTATCTTGAAAATGCGTCTTTCGGGAGTTGACGTACATCAGATTGAAGGATCATGATCGCAGATATTACGTTATTGCCTTGATCCAAAGATTTTTCCAAACTTTCGTTTGTACACTTCACTCGATTCCCAAATCCTATACGATTTATAAATAATTATTGTTAATTTATTCAATTCTCAGAAATTGCTTGTTATTGTAGTAATGCTAATGAAAAGGAATATTGTATATTCCTGTTCATTGCGTAATATTTGTTTGTGCATTTTAGTACTTAGAGCTCACGTCTCAATGCATCGAATATAGAATAGCGACTGATTTAATGGTAAATAGAAGCATAATACGAATGTAAATATTCGTTATCGGCAACAACTATATTCATGAAGCGAGGATATGCGTCACAATTTATAGAAATTATGTTAATAAGACTATCGAGGATGCTTTAAAAGCGTCAACTAATATATAAAGGGATATTTTACTTGTAGTTGTATTAGTAACTTTATCTTACCTTCTTCATAATTGTTAACGGTACACTTTGCTAATGTTATCACCATGAAATTGAAAATATAGAATAACACAAAGAATATACGATCCATCCTGAATAATTTTAAACTTTACTCTTCTCTAAATGGTCTCTTAATTAAGAATAAAACGGAAATGTTCGCGTAGGATGGACAAATCCTTGCAACGTCGAAATTATCAATTTCAACATTTTCCGCTTCGTGATATGGTCATATCTTTGAAACAATTATTCCGTAAACACAGTCTATTCGAACTCTTTTAAATATACTTATTCGTTCAAAAATAAAAATGAAAATGTCTACAGTACGTTCGGTACTATTTCTTATTTTAAAGATACGTAATAAATTCATTTTCAATCGGATTTCGTTTTCAATGTCATTAGGTATCTCGACCCTCGCCAGCTGTGGTGAAGTCGACGCACTACCCGAACTTCCGGCACAGGATGAAGAACGTTTACAACGTGCAGCACGTTTGTTGCAACAACGGCTTGTATTACGTCAATGGTTGGCGGATCATGGCTTACATAGCTATTATCAAAAGTAAGAAAAGCTTTGATTACATTTTGTTAATACAGAAAAATTCAATTTAATTCAAGTTGATTCACCGGATAAGAAAATAATAGAAATTCTATCATATTCTCTGTTTCCATCAGGTTAATGCAAATGGACGTTATGTCTCTGGAAGATGTATATTGGGTGGAGGACACTGCGGCACAAGCCACGCTTGGCAAGGATCTACAACGATGGATTCAGGCCAGGCAGGCATTACCCACTTCGAAGAGAGATTTAGAAACTTTAAAGGCGGATCTATGGAGTGCTGTTGTAAAAAACAGTCAACATCAAGACGCTTGGACATGGGGTATATTTGATTAAACTTTAATATCTTTTACATTTGTTAGCGTTTATTATAACTCCCTTCCATTTTGTTATCTATTTTATTCATTAGTAATTTATATGAATCATTTACCTCTTTACAATCTCTCCTATTATTATTGTTTATCTACTCTTTATCATTATTCTTATCTTCGGATATTATTTCTCAGGTGGAATGTTAGTAGTATCCGTGTCAGTAGCTGGTTTAGTTACTCTGGCTGCTATGACGCAGCCTGCATTAGCACCAGAAGCTAAGCATTCTCTTTTGCAATATGTTACTGGAAAATATTTATTACCGAGCAACTGTCGTGTCCATTTTGAGTGGGAAGAGCCACAACTTGTAGGAGAAACAATGACTTTTACTGTAAAGGTAAAATAATCGAAATAAGTTATTTTGTTTTGATCCGAGTTCTTTTTTCATTTTTATACAAAAAGGATTTTTTTTCTCTCTCTCTAAATATTATCTTCCTCAGTTCTATCAACGAAATGGTCAACCATATCCGATCTGCGACAAGGATAATCTCATTGTGGAAGTGACAGAAGGCTCGCGGAGAGTAGCTACTCTAATAGAATTAGGAGGTACCGATCCTTTAGCTGCAAATACTGCAGTAGTGAAGTTCACCGTCCGCCATGCTGGACAATACAAAATAGCTGTACTTATTGGATCATGTCACGTTCACGGCAGTCCATTTCTTAAAAATTTTCTGCCTGGTAAGAACATAGTTGATGTTAGAAAAATATATAAAATGAAAAATTGATTTTTTTTATTTTTTTCATTTTTCCTGTTTATAGGACCTCCAGATCCAAATAAAACCGTCTTCGTACGTCAAAGTTCTACGGTCGTTTGTACAGCTGGTATTGCACATTCAATGACAATAGAACCACGAGATGAATATAATAACTTATGCATATTTGGCCCCGGCGAAAAACCCACTAAAGGGTACGATGTCAATATTATTCAGGCAAGTGATTTTCTGATTGGGATTGGTCGAATCATTCGAGAAAAGATATTCATTAGAATATTTTAACAGCAGATAGGTAATCATGCGGAAAAAGGATCGGTTATAGATTACTCGATTCATCTCGACTACGATTCTCCAAATCAGAGAGTTCGATTGAAAGTTAGCTTTCCAAAAGGTGGTTGTTATCATGCGACTGTTAGCCTCGCAGGATTACAATTACACAATGGAGACTTTGACATTATCGTTCTGGAAAGTACGTCGAATAATTCCTTATAATTATATATATATTTTTCATATGTTTACTATTCTCTTCGTTTTTTATTCTTCTTTAGGTTCAGTTGCAAGATTGGTTCATAGTAATGTTGCTTCTAAAGATCCAGATATATGCTACGTTGCTAAATTATTAGGTATGCAAGGTGAAAGATTCTCTAAGCCAAAAAAAGTCTTTTGTTATATATCACCAAAGCAATTAACGATCAAGGAATATTTATTAAAATTCATTCCTAAAAGACTTGTTACTTTTAGACTATGTCCTTCGACTAAGGTAAGTGTTTGTGAAACACGATTGAATATATACAATTTGTTAAAGAATTTTTACTTTCTTTATAAGATTATTTAACGTTCCCAGTTTCATTTTGACTGTTTGAACAATCATCACGAGGGATATCATTCGTTTTCAATAGACGACGGATGTCAACCACCTGTCGAATTAATTTCTTTATATCGCGATATAATAGCCGCTACCTTTACATTGTTTCTTCTTAAAAATATCGGTGGTAGCGAGACCTTCGCCGATAAACAAGATTTTTTTTATCACGAAGTTCGAAAACATCACCAGAAATATTATCATGAGAAACTTTCAATGAAAGTGCAACGAGACAAACTTTTAGAATCGGTAATTACTAAAATTTATTAAGATCATCCTTATTACAAGCACTTTCTAAAACTGCATATTTTGTGATATTTTCTATTGTTTTCAGTCGATGAAAGCTACTAAAGGATTTTCAGTGAGCGATTGGTGCAGAAACTTTGAAATAACGTTTCAAGGCGAACAAGGTAAAAATCAATAAATACTATCCATGCATACAAATATTATAACTCAACTTTGTTCACATCGTTGTTGTAAAATTTAGGAGTTGACTGGGGTGGTGTACGCCGTGAATGGTTCGAATTGATCTGCGCGGCTTTATTTGATCCAGGAAATGGTTTGTTTGCATCGTTTGGTGAATCCCAACAAGCTTTGGTACATCCTAACAGCAAACGACCGGCTCATCTTAAGTTAAAGCATTACGAATTCGCTGGTCGTATAGTTGGCAAATGTTTATACGAATCGGCACTCGGAGGATCGTATCGACAGTTGGTACGAGCAAGATTTACAAGATCTTTTCTTGCACAAATTATAGGTCTTAGAGTGCATTATAAGGTAAAGGTATCTGTACAAAATTCAAAATTTATTTACATCACTTTTCCAAATGAGAATCATAACTCATTATTTCACAATACTTTTTATAGTATTTCGAACAAGATGATCCCGATTTATATTTGAGTAAAGTAAAATATATTCTTGAAAATGATGTGGAAGAAATGGAATTGTATTTTGTTGAAGAGGAATACGATAAGGACGGTCAATTATTAAAGGTGAGCCAGAAAATTCAACTCATATGTTATGTGTAACTTATACTTTTTCTTTTTCTTCTTTTTTTTTTTTTTCTTTTCCTTACAGGTAGCAGAATTAATTCCTGGAGGTAGTAAAGTACGCGTTACCAATGATACGAAACTTCGGTATCTAGACGCGTTAGCGCAACACAGACTCGCTAGTTCAATTCGCAACGAAGTCGATCACTTTTTACGTGGTCTCAACGAACTCATTCCAGACAACCTATTAGGCATATTCGATGAAAATGAATTAGAAGTACGAATCAATAGTTCTGTGTGTGTATATAAATATATACATACACACACATATGTATTTTTAATTCACATTTTACCAATTCGTATATTTCCTAATGAAATTTGTTCCATACAGTTACTGTTATGCGGAACCGGTGAATATAACGTAGCAGACCTACGGACACATCACATAGCTAATGGAAGTTCTCCAGAATTTCTACGTGTCCTTGATTGGTTTTGGACGGCAGTAAGTAATTTTACACGAGAAGAAATGGCACGATTACTTCAGTTTACTACCGGTTGTTCTCAATTACCACCTGGCGGATTTCAACAACTAAGTCCACGCTTTCAAATAACAGCGGCTCCTACATTCGCGAATTTACCTACAGCTCATACGTGGTACGTGCTCTCTAAAATAACATAAATATTTTAATTACAAGTAACTTAATTCATCTAATTAAAATTTATTTATCTTTTTTATAATTATTTTTTTTATTTTTTATTTTTTTTTTTTTTTTTTTTTTTTTTTTTTCATTTTGTTCTTATTTTTATTTTTTTTAGTTTCAATCAACTCTGCTTACCCGATTACGAGTGCTACGATCATTTCGAACGAGCGTTGTTATTAGCGATCAGTGAAGGTACCGAAGGTTTTGGTATGATCTAACAAGAAAAAAGCTATATACTGATAAAAACATACATACACACATTATACATAAATATACAAGCTAACCTCTAGTCTATTCTAGTCAATATAATTTGTCCATTATATTGAAATAATGTATATTGTGTACCATTTTTTATTATTTGATATCAAATATTAATTTTCATTCCAATGTTTACTTTCGATAATGTCTTTTCTTAACAAAGCTTTTATACTCTTAAAAAACATATGAACTGCATTTTGTTAAACTTAAGTCGTTTGAAATATCTTTAACAAATGTTCAGCTAAATTATGTTCTGCTAATGACCATCAAAATTTAAGCGTAAGAACATGCCGCATTTAATGGCTTGTGGTAACGTTTTTATATAAAAACCGTTATATACTAACAATATAAGAGCAATTTTTAATCTCACTATCAATGAAAATTTGCTCGATTTCTCAAAGCAAAATTTAGTATAAGTAAGGTATTCTAAGTGTTGTTGAATACATGAACATATTTCGTTACTCGAGCCATAAGATTCAGCATAATTCAACTTGCAAAATAATGGCAAGACCGAGGTATTTAAAATATTGTTTTGTAGATACTATCGTAGATTTTAAAAAGGTAGCGCGTTAATCGTTATTGATTCATACAAAGGAAAAAGAAACTATAGAAAAAGATATAGATTTGAATCTTTTCGTTTGTTATTTTTTTTCTGTTTTCTTTATCTGTGTAGTAAATATACATATATATATACATATATATATATGTATATATATATATATATGTATATATATGTATGTATATATATATATCGTCAAATTGTTCATTAGAAATTACGAAGTAACTATAATAATTTGTATAATCGTTTCATATCTCATCGTTATATTTCTTCTATATTATTATATTTTATGTACTCAATTACGGAACGAAAGCAATCACAGTATAATCAAAGCCAAAGGCAAAAGACAATGTATTGTACATTTAGAATATACTCTACGACATTCGTTAATTAGTGCGTACATACGTGAATCTCGCAATAAAAAGAAAATTTCTTAATATCGACGGTATATACTTGTTACTTTCTATGGAGACCCGTAGATCGGGTTTTATAAGAAGTTTTACTTATGAAAAAAATATCACGACCACGATCGTCGTGGCATTGCAAATAGACTAACGTGAATTATGTTATTCCAACCACTTTAAGAATAAATTCATTTCTCAAGACTATACCGTTCGGGATTGTATAATACATACCATACTCAGGAAAAAAAAAAGAAAAGAAACCCCATTTTGTGATAAGTATAAATCTTCCACTGTTCTACACGTCATGCGAAAAGACAAAATAGAGAATCTTACTTGCAACGAAATTAGCATAAAAAATAAAATAATAAAACAAAAAAAAAAAAAGAAAAGAAAAGAGAAACACGGAAAAAAGGAAACAATTAGGGAATTTCACGAATCTGACTTAGAACTGTTGTGGATGATGCTTAAGATCCGTCTTGTACTTAAAAACACAGTAATGCAAAATGTGATCGTGCATTTCCAAAAGCAATGACACTTGCACGTGGTTGCTTAACATTAAAATTAACTCTAATAACATCAGTCTTCTCTATATAAAAAAAAAATACTATAGTATAAGCCGCAAGCATATTCCAAGTTATGCTTCCTTTTAATTGCTTTGCAACTGTATTGTCGAAAACACCAGGATTCTCTGATATGAGACATGAGAACTATGAACAAAAAAAAAATAAAAAGGAATCAAGAAATCGTAATAGCACGAGAGAATCATATTTATTAAATAAAAACTGGAAATAGATACACATAGTTCCGTCTTCTGATAAAAACAGATCATGCATCGTTATCTTAGCGGTCGGGTTGACGATACTTTGTTTTTATCAGTTTATCAAAATACGCGAAGAAAAGTGTAAAACTTATAGATTAAAAAGTATATAACAAGCATTTATTCGTATACATTCTAAACAAACTTATCCTACCCGTTATATATTCCACATGATTCTATACATAATATTCATCATGTAATAATAATATCCTTTTAATTATAAAATCATTCGATCTCCAACGGTGAGTAAATTTTCTTCCCAAAAAAAAAAAAAAAACAAAAACAAAAAAGAATATTAAAAATAAAAACAATCTAATAATATTCCTTCCGACGTGTTACTTGTAAATTTTGTTCAGTATTGCTCGTTATTTCTGTCCTCCCCATATATGATGTGCAATAACTTTTCCATAAGAGTTCATCTCATGATCGACGAAAGGTAAAAACTCTCTTCGCAAACTTTTCTTTGACTTCAAACATTCTCAACATCGATATCAAACTCGTCATTGACGTTTAACATATTTCCCAATCATACTTGGACTATAAATTTCAATTATTGATAAAAAAAAAAACTAATTGCATGGTATTAGATTTTATTTAAATAATAAGAATAGAAAGAGATAGAAGGAAAAAGAGAAAATATTAATCTATTGAGAAATATTCAATTCAATAATAGATAATAACATACCTGATAAAAACTAAGATGGTACAGTAGTACTAGATAAAAAAGATAGAGTACGCAATATAGCCCGTGGCGCACGAACAACGCTTCCAGCAATTTGTAAAACTCGACTGCTCCATCCTCCTTCTTGTGATTGTCTGATTAAACGTTCCTTCAATTCATTTAGTTCCATTCTTATGTATAAAAATATAAACAATGTTATATTTTCTTATATAAATTACAGATTATGTACATAAGAAATGAGATATATCTTACAGTTGACCGTTATATATTGATTCGATACGATGCAAGGCAGCTTCTTTATCGGCCAGTTGATTTTCAAGAACGTTTGAACGTAAGCTTAAAGCTTTCCCCGTTTCTATACTCGATCGTAACTGTTTCTCCAATTTCATTCGTTCATCTTCCCTGACCTTCAATTGTCTAAATAAAAAAGAAAAAAAGAAATATCATTGTTCATTAAAAAACGTCGATAATAATATAGTCGACATAATAATTTTTTGTTAAAATATTTTCAATACTCAAATTCAATTTCAAATATTTTATTACAAATATTTTACGTCAATGATAAACAGTGATGTTTAATTATTAAGAAAAAGAAAATGAAATATGGTAATATTTTATATGGTAGAATTTTTTCGAGCTTAATCTATCAACAACCTACTTGGCATATTGTTGATTCTGTTCCTGTGCAGAATCGACGAGTGCGACATGTGCAGCCAATCGAATTTGCAAATCCTCGATGGCAGATTCAGCCCTATCTGCTCTACTACCACGTTCTGTAGCTAAAGCTTCGCTTGCGGATATCTAAAATTACGCAGAGAAAGAAAGAGAGAGAAAAAGAGAGAATGAGAGAAAAGTATAATGAACTTTTTCTTCTTTAAAAACTAAGAGATAAAAAGAAAAAAAAAGAAAAGAAAGAAATTTTTCCTTTTAAATTATTCGTACGAAATAAGTACTCGGGATGCTATTCAAGTTTAAATCTGATCATTTGAAAATCTCCGATCATCGCGATAATAATTTCTAATTGTTACATAACACAATCGAATTCTTACAACTTGGATAAGCATGTTGAGATACAACGAAATTTTACCAACAATAAGCTACAACGTAAAAGAGTTAATAGGGCAAGCATTATCGATCCTTTTTCCTAGTACCCAAGGAGTATTACGCGGTATTGAGTCAGCAACGAAACACAAAGAGTATGACTCAGAGGTTCTCTACGACCTCGCCGTACGTTGACCTAACTAACCAAAATTTTATTTCATTTCAATCAAAAACTGATTCCTGATAATGATCAGTTAATTTTTAATGGATCATCATTGACAATAATTTCATTGGCAAGCGATAAAATTTTACAGAAGAAAAAAAAATAAACGTTTGCCATAATCTATACTTTTATTAAAAATATGGCATGCCCTTTAGAAAAATACAGCGTTTCGTTGGAAATTGAGAGGGTGAACAGAGTGAATCATTGTTTCTTAGAAACCAATAAGAATTCGCATCGTATCAAGAGAGAAAATCCACCCTCACTCTAGATCAACCTTCATTGAGCAGATGTATGACTCATTCGATAGCTTTGTATTGGCAACAACCTACTACTAAGAAGTCAAAGGCCCTATTCCTCAACGAGTATTATCTACTCTTCGTTTACATCCAAGTGAGGGAGAAAGATTTGTATGATGAAGCTCTTCATTAAACTGGTACTCCACTGAAGTTTGTCTCATCGACCGTAGATAAGCCATTACCGATAAAAATTATAATAAAAATATTTAATTAAAAGATTAAATTCTAATGAACCTTATCCAAAAGAATCCTTTTATCTTCTCGTAATTTTAATAATTTCTCACGATCTCTTTCGATTTGTCCGTCTAAATCTTGAAGTTGATTTTGGGCATTGAGTAATTCGTTTCTAAGATTTTCGGTTGTTACCAATCGTTCCTCAGAAATATCCTCTAGACATTTGACTTCTTCTTCCAATTTATCTTTTTCCTAGAACCAAATATTACTTCGTGTTAAATAGTTATAAATATAATTGCGTTAAATTCTAAAAATCTTTCATCATTTTAATTAATATGATAGACCATTTCTTGATTGTATACATTTATAAAAATATATAGAAATAAATAATATGATTGTTTACGTATAAAAAAAAATAAAATATAGTGTATTCAACAGATAAAATCTTGTGACCACTGGTGAACTATACAGCAACCACCGTACGATATACGTAGCTCTTTCGTTTCATAATTAGCTGCTGGCGAAGTGCCAAATACTCGCTTGTGTAAGCACCCTACGCTCCGAATTCGTTGGCCACACGTATCTGCTCCTACGAACGTGAACGTGGATGTAAGCATACAAAGCATAAGAGCAAAAGAGAGAAAACCAGTGACACGAATATATTTATTTACGACTATCGACAAGAGAAACGAACTACATTTCTAATGTCACGTTTGATTTTGCTGTCACGATATAAAAATTTATATATATATATATATATATATATATATATATATATATATATATATATATATATATATAATAAATGCGCGCACGTATATATTAAAAATGTTACAAAAACGTTAGATTTAAAAAGCTTTTAAAACTTGTTGAATGAAATGAAAATATAATTTGTCATCGAAAGAATATGATCAAAGAAAGATCAAAAAAGAAAATCATGAACTTTTGAGATCTACTCTTCGATGCACAGTTGAAATTTGCTACGCGAGTTCTCTTGGTAGCGTCATCCCCCTACTTAGAAACACGTCATTGAACTCTCGTATTCGTCGAGCTCCGAGGGTGTCACGCTCTTACACATACGTCACACCTGCTAACTACATATTCTCCAACGTATCCAAATGAAACCTGCGCAACTATAAACTTCTTGAAACAAGTATGAAGAACTTAATGATATTTTGATATTAATAAAAAATATTATCACGATTTGAAAATGTTTTGCTTGTTCGTTACTCTGTACCTATTTGCAAAGTAAATTCAACATTTTAAAAAGGACAAAATCCTAATATTCAACAAGTACATTAACCTCCACCCTATAAGTAAATAACCCTATAACAGATACATTAATCCATCCTATAATACCTAAACTAACCTTATAAATGAACTTCTACATAAAACTACCATGTAAGTTTGAAGTAACAGTTGCATATCTATTGTTTTTACATTTTCTTTCATTCATTTTATCGTTATTACTTTCATTGTCGTCTCTTCGTATATTCAGTTTCTTATTTTTTTTTTTATTTTTTTAATAGAATTTATACTTAGTATAATTATATTAGTACAAATAATATTATAACATTCATATTAAATAATTTTGTTGTAAACGCGACAAAATGTAAGGTATAAAAAGTTAAACAAATTATTTCTTTTACCTTCTTGAGAACATCACGTTCCTGAAAATGTTCCTCAAGCTGAGTTTTCATACGCTGAGCCTCCCAATTCAATTTATTAACACGGCCATTTTCCGTCTCAAGCAAACGACGGAGAACAACGATCTGTAAGCGTAGATGCTCGATTTGCCGTGCTAGTTCTTCAATAGTTTTCTGTAGGTGGCCGACGTCCGCTCGTCTACGTCTCCAAGCGTTCAGTATCAATACATGACAAAGAATATTCGCGGCTTTTTCTGGATTCTGTGAAAGACTGTTAACACCCTCTTCTATGTTAGCAGACAAGAAATTCTTTGTCCACGTTCGATGTCCGATTCCTAGAACACCTTTATTAATTCCTACGATGTCCTTGCTACGTTCTCCTAAATCTTCTCGATGTCCTAGCGACGAATTACTCTCTGATCTATAAAAAAAAAATTGATAATATTTAATATATATGTATGTGTATAAAAGATAAATTTACAAACATGGCGTAGATAGCATTGGTGTTCAAACATGGCGATAACAGCATCAAATGTAATGGAATTTTATAAATCGTTATTTAAAATATCTGATTTATTTACCTGAAATTAGCTATATCTGGATCAATAGCTGCAAATGAAAGATCGGTCATGGATAAGCTCTTTCTACAATGTGACGAACTGATAGCACGCAAAATTGGTGAAGAACAAGCCGAATTTGAGTGATTATTATCTGGGCAACTTTTAATTGTAGCAATGGAGACGTTACTATGATTTATTGCACTTAATCCGATTAATTTAAACGGATTACGGACAGATCGATGGTATGGGCTCGTTCGTTGACATTTTATAGGCAATTGTGAATACTGAAGCTTATGCCTTACACATTGTTTAAGATTTACTGTTATTGAGGAACCAGAAGGATTATCCTCCTTGCTGGTCCCCGCCAGAGCGTAAAGAATAGGCGAATTACTCGCTGAGAGGTACGTTATTTCTGGCATTGCTTCTTTTTTCTGGAATTATATTGCGGATAAAATTCTCTTCGCATAGGCGATCGAGATTGTTTCTTTTGTTATTCTTTGTCATGGTTACGAAATCTGCTTAACTTTCCTTTTAAGATTTCGAGCGAAAAAAAAAGAAAAACGAGAAACGTTATTTCAATCTTCAATATCAAAATCGAACCTTTCAAACTTTCCACCGATTATCCAATAACAAAAATAAACGCATCACAATAGTACATTTTAATAAATCAAAAATAATGAATATAATAATATATTCGATAATGATAATATCAAAAATAATTAATTAATATTAATAACAATATATATTCAAATAAGTTTGCTGTATCCTAATCTTCATCATTGTTTAATTACTTCAATTCGTCGATCTTTTTTCTTCTTTTTTCTCCCTTAATATACCTATATATATTGAAATATACTTGAACAAACGTATATACAGTATGCGGTAGAGAAATGAGTGATTATAAAAATCGATTTTCTCGGATATAACTAGGATAGGGATAATCTGACTATCTATTTTGTATTTTTGTATATTTGTTTTAAAGTAAAAAAAAAAAAAAGAAAGAAAAAAGCATTTCATTGTTTGAAGATGACAACGATTGATGTTGAACTTCTGGCAAAAATATGATTTGTTACGATATAATCCTTACTTTTGTAATACATCTTAATCGATGAACGCATATTTGCGTACCAGTCCGGTCAACTGGCTCATGATTACTGATGGTATTCATAATGCTAATAGTAGAGCATAAACAGTTGAATTTCTTTTAATTCAGCGATGCTTAAAAAATCAATTTATATAATAGCTCGTTTCTCTGTTGTATTCTGTGCTTAAATATACCTAAATGTATCTGAATATACTTGAATATACCAGAGAACATAACTATATTCTATATATCATATACGGAAAGTGTATAGAAAGTATGATTCATCATTGTACACGCGAGAACTCAGGTACTTAGGTACGAAGTTTCTCTATTAAATTCTAAGTATTACGTGACAATAGTCAATGCAATCATTCGATGAGTTATGAATCCTGTTCCTAGACTATCTAGTATTGTATAATTTTTATTTTCCTAACTCTTTTTTTCTTTTAATAAATAACGCACGTAGATCACACAAGCCTAATTTCAAAGTAGACGTTACGAATAATAGAGAGAGAGAGAGAGAGAGAGAGAGAGAGAAATGAAGTAATATAAATATGTTAAGCCAAGTAAAGAGCGATCATAATCACGATCAATCCACAAAACGAAGGTTATGCACGTACATCGAAACTTCGCATTTGACTTCGTGACCTTGATAAAGAATCAAGGCCGAAGCAATTTCCAAATAAGAGAGATAATAGAACAGACAGAAAGAACCCACGATACCAAAGATTAAAAAAATGTTAACGAATTTAAGACACGTTGATATGTTATATAATTATTCACAGATATATCTAATAACCGGTATATTCACAGCTAAAACACGATGCATACGTGTGAATGACTACGGTAAATTAATTTTCTAACGTTTATTAGTTCCAAAGTTTCAAGTGTGAAAACTTTTCGAGCTCGTAACGAAGATCAAAGATATATTCTTTTAAGAATAGAAACTAATCAAAAATTAGTTTATCAATCGTACGTTCTGATATTTAAGAACGTATATATCTGAAAAATGAGGTTATATACGAGTCGTAACATATGCAGATTAATACAATTCGTAGAAAATCTTTAACGCGATTTTTTTCTAAGAATTCGGACGGTTATAAGAGCGAGCCAGAACAAGTGGTTCTCGATCGATCGTAGATTTCGATTATAGGAAGAAAACGAGGAAAAATTGAAACTAAATAGTAAATGCGATCGGATAAAATCGACGATTGATCGTACGTGTTCGTAAAGATTCGCCGAATATCTCCGATCACGCTCGAAGGGAATCGGCGCGGAAAGGCGCGACGATGACGCGTTCTCCTCTTCTCACAACCCTTCTCCTCTTTCTCCTCCTCATCAAACTTGAGCGATCCCCTCTTCTACGGTACAATAAGAGTTCTTCCTCCTCGTCATTGTAGTTGAAAACCAGCACAAGCAGTCGTACCACAAACCGTACAATGCTACAAACGTGTTTCATTAAATCCTGTTTCTATAAAAGATTTCTTAATTTATTTCTGCGGTCGACCATTTTGATTGATAATTAAAAATAATTAATACGATAAGCGGTTGTATAAAGATCAATAATTGGAATTAAAAAAAAAAAGAGAGGTGGGAGACAAATCACGACCTCAATTACGACAGTGTCTTAATTTGTATTGCACGTTTTCATAGTGTTTAAGTGCGTCAGAACTTAAGAAAGAGTTCTTCATTCTTCGTAAAATCCTTACGGAAGAGGAGAGAAAAACAAGAAAAAGAGACACAGATAAAGGGAGAAAGAAAGAAAGGCAAACAGAGACAGAGAGAAAGATATAACATTAATCCGAAAAGAGGGAAAAATTTTACGAACGAAACTGTACTTGCTCAATCTCTCTCTCTCTCTCTCTCTCACTTTCTCTCTCTCTCTCTCTCTCTCTCTCTCTTTCGCGCGCGTGCGAGAGAGAAAGAAAGAGGGTCTGTCGAAAGTGCCGTTTACCATGTAGAAGATTGTACTGCAGGCAAGTCTCCTCATATTGTCCTACGATAGTTTAATTATAGCCACACTGCCCGTACGGTCCTAGGCCTTCCCAAAATAATGATTGGATCAGCGTAGAGACCGAACCTCCTCCTTACTTCTTCGTCCACTCTCTCTCTTTCTCTCTCTCTCTCTCTCTCTCTCTTTTTCTTTTCCTACTTCTCAGTTCATTCGCTTTCCTATGGGACACTTGTACGCCGCGTTTCATCCTACGTACGTAGCGACAGTGTAATATTCCCAAGAAAAACAGCTGTCGATGATTTCTCTCACAGGGAACAGCTGGAAATTCAGTCTCGCGCGCCATTTCTTCTTCGTGTTAATACGTCCCACGGTCGTTTTGATTCGTTTCTCTTCGGGTACAACCACCAACTCAGATCCAACCAATTGATCTATTGTTTCTTCGATCCTTTTACTTGTTGTTAATTAAATACGAAATCTTAGAATTCGCGGGAATATGTTTATCAGTGTTATAGTTTTATCTTCTAACTGAAAGTTGTTAAGTTTATGTCAAAACAAAACACGAAGTGTTAACGTTTTTTTTAATGATAATTTCTATGTGATTAAAAAAAAAGTGTTGTTCCTTGCATACTTCTTTATTGCCCTAAAGATTCTGGTTTGTACTATCGTATTTTCTGTTATATTATTTTTAATCGATACGACGAAAGATCACTGAACCGAGAATTAACGAATTTCTTTTCATTATTCACGATTCTCTTTTATTTATTATTACATGAGAAACTTAAGTTTTGTTTATAGATTTATTATTAACTGCATGAAATATGATTTTAAATAATAAAGTTTGTTTATCTTTCGTTTGTTCCTTATACGTTAGATGGCTGTAATTCAAAATACTAGAACGAAAGTTTAAGAGGTATTATGGAACAATTCCATGATATAAGCGATGAAAACTTAAACATAAGTGATGTCAGTGAGTATTCATTGTTCTTGTATCGTTTTAGCTGTGGATTATGTAATATACTTCAATTCATTTTCCTTTGAAGTCGAAGTCATCCAAACCACCGACCCTGGTTTTGTGGAATCTAACGGGCAGGTGGATCAAGAAATGGTCGAGATGGGTGGAGCGCGGTTGGCTCAACCCTATGTGGAAATAGTAGAACAACCTGCAAGCAAAGCTTTGCGTTTTCGTTATGAATGCGAAGGTAGATCTGCAGGTAGTATACCTGGAGCAAACAGTTCACCAGAAAACAAAACTTTTCCTACTATAAGAGTAAGTATAAATAACAAGAACAAATATTCTGCTATGTTTTATTCAATTCATATAGTACATTGTATAAGGTAAAATATAAAAATATTTCCTGCAGATAGTAGGCTATAAAGGTCGAGCTGTGGTAGTAGTATCTTGTGTAACAAAAGATTTACCATACAGACCTCACCCTCATAACCTTGTTGGAAAAGAAATATGTAAACGAGGAGTCTGTACACTTGAAATTTCATCTGAAAATATGACAGTTACCTTTGCTAATTTAGGTATTCAGTGTGTCAAAAAAAAAGACATAGAGGAGGCACTTAAAATTAGGGAAGAAATTCGTGTCGATCCTTTTAGAAGTAAGTGTTTTAAGAAACAAAGTTTACATCTTAATTGCTTTAAATACTATCATCATTATTATTTATGTTATTACTTTCATTATTATAGCTGGTTTTGAACACAAAAAACAGCCTACCAGCATTGATCTTAATGCAGTAAGACTGTGTTTCCAAGTTTTTTTAGAAGGATCGCAAAAAGGAAAATTCACTCATCCATTAACACCTGTAGTATCAGATCCTATTTTTGATAAAAGTAATTTTTATCTTTTTTAATAACTCTCGTTACAAACACAATTTTTTTGTCTTACATGTATGTCATTATAGAGGCAATGTCTGATCTTGTGATCAACAAGTTAAGTCATTGTAATGCTCCTGTTGCTGGTGGTATGGGGATGATTCTTTTATGTGAAAAAGTGGCAAAAGAAGATATTCAAATTAGATTTTTTGAAGAAAAAGATGGACACGTTACATGGGAAGGATTTGGAGATTTTCAACCATCTCAAGTACATAAGCAGGTACAAAACATTGCTTTCCTAATTATAATTTATATTTTTTTCTGTTACTAAATAATTTATTATAATTAGACAGCAATCGCTTTTCGGACGCCTAGTTACTGTACACAAGAAATAGAACAACCAGTACAAGTTTATATCCAATTGAAGAGGCCATCAGACGGTGTGACAAGTGATCCATTACCATTTGAGATGTTACCATTAGGTACAGGTATGCCTGCTTTCTGGTCTTTGCGGAAAGCATTTGCTCGAAAAAAAGCAGATTATAGTACATTTGGTAAAATTTTAACAACGGAGGCTACTATGTTTCCCAATGTAGTACCAAAGGTGCCTTATAATATCGATGAATATAATAATAATGATTTTGACATAAAAAAATCAAATAATAAAATTTCTGTATTGCGTGCTCTAAATGACTTGTATAATATTAAAAATACTACAAATTCTTGCAATGGAAATACTAATATTGATCAAAACAATGTAAAGAATGTTGAGAGTTTTATCAAAAATACTATTGATTATGAAAATAACGAAATATCATTAGAGTCTAATAACATGATGAAAGGAAATATAAAAGTCAATAAATATATTACTGGTAATGATACCAGTAGAGAAAATAATACATTATCAAACGATTATAGAGAAACAGTTGATAACCAATCAGAAATTATTTCTCAAGCAAAGTTAGAATTAACAAACGATATAAAATATTTAAATAAAAACATGAGTAACTCTAAACATAAGTCTGATTGGTTTGATTATTCTGAAGTAGGAAAGTGGGTACAAAAGAGTCAAGCTTCTTTCAAAGAAAAAGAAAATACAGCTGAGATTAAAAGCGAAATGGAAGATGGTAATAAATCATTAAATGATTTGATATCGCAAGTGGAAGAGTTAGATCAAATTTACGCAGATACACATACAAAACTGTTACAAGCTGCTCTTGATCAAAATTTAGTTGAAAGATCTATAGACGTAGATGTTTGTGATAATCAAACCTATACGAGTCTTCAAATGGCTATGAAAAATCCAATAGAATTACTTGATATACCTGATGAAAGAAAATACGAAGATGTATCAACTCCAAAACAGGATGTGTGTGTATCAGTGTCTTCTTCACCAATAGCACCAAAAAGAGACGTAACACAAGAATTTGAAGAAAGATTACCTCCCCTACCACCTAAACGTATACGTAAAATGTCTTCAATGCCTGTTTTACCACGGCCTATATCCTCTCAACCAATAATCGAATCTTCTCCTGAAGCTCCAAATAAGAATTTACCATCTCTTCCTGGTACCTTACCCAAACAATCAAAACAAAGTCTCTTTTCGAAGCTATTTGCGAAGAAAATGAAAAAGGATAAAGATATCACTTCCAGTATACCCACAGGCAATAATAATCGTTTGTTTAATGCAAGCGAGAGTACTTCATTTTTGTTAAAGAATACTCAAGATAATTCTGCAACACAAATGTCTAGACATAGTATTGCAAGTATAACTAGTGTTAAATCTCTTACACTAGAAGGTGATGAAACACCTCCTTATGGGGCTGACTTGACTGAAGCAGAGCACTATGCTCTTTATACTACTATGGCACCACATGCAACAGCATCTGAATTCGATGAAATGTCTTTTTATTATAGTCCTGTGGAGGGAGGAAAAATATTAACAGAAGAAAAAGGATCTTAATGTTCAATAGAAAAATATTGTCTATTTTGTTTCTCTTTCTTTTTTATTCTTCTTTTTTTTTTCTAAGTATACTGCCATTGAAAGTGTTATATACCTTCCTCCTTATGCTATAATTGCATTAAAAATATTCAAAACGTAGCAAAAATTGTATTGTATTATTGCGATAGTATCGCATTTTGTAGCATGAAATACTTTTACGAAACATTTCTACTTTCAATGACATATTTTCATGCTGTAATATAACTTTATAATCAAGCAGAAATTTTTAGAAACAATTAGATTGAAAACTGTTTTTGAACCTGCATATTACTAATTTTATGTGGGCATTTGTTTATGCGGTTTAAATACTTGCATATTGCTATTTTTATAAATAAAAAAAAGTCGTTTTACTTATAACGACGATTTCAGACGTTGTTTGGTAATGGCATAAATCGTAAATGCCACCAATGAAACTTGTTGTTTGTTATGAAAGAAAGTAAAAACCATGTCTAGTCAAGTTTTATAGTCCTGTTGAAAATATTAAATTTGTCAGATTATTATTATCTTAATATTTATAACTTGTTATGTTTAGTACACTATTGGAATTTTTTTCTTGCTTATGTAATTTAATGTCATAATTATTTTATTGCCTATTTGAGATTTTATAAACTTTATTATATAATATGAGTATTTATAGATTTTATAGGATATTTTGTTTGTTAATAGAAAAAATTTTAATGAACAATTTATAGGACAACAAAACATATGGGGCCTTTGTAGAAAAAGCTAAATTTTCTTATTAGAATAATCGATCATTAATATACAAAACTTTCTAGATGATCGTGATTCGTTCAGGCGAAAGAGACAAAAATTTAATAACAGCCCAAAAGCGATAGTCTTGAAACATATACAGGCAGAAGCTGAAAATAGTGAGTATTTTTCTAAAATCTATTACAATTTTAGAGCTTGTCTGGGGATGGATTGAATAACATCATTGATTTCATTCACTATCATTTAAACATGTCCAAATATCTATAGAACAACACAATGTTATATGTTTATGTAAAACTTTGTCTTCTTTCCTTTTACTATAATGTATTATTTACTACTTAATTTTTCACGTAAAAAAATATTGAATGTTTCTATGTACGTGTGCACACACAAATGTATGTATAGAAAAACAAATTCTATGATCAAAGAGCCAAAGAAGCCTATTTTTTATGCTATTTGCTCGATCTATTTTATACATCTGTTAATTGTTAAAAGAAACAGAAAAATTAACAAAAATTGTGAACCACTGCAGTTTTCGCAAGCAGACTTATGTTTTTAAATATTAAACAATTCAGTGGTTGTATATCTTATTATATACTAACAATTCTGTTCCCTTTTCACTTTGAAAGAATATCATTATAGTTGCATTTAATTCCAATATAATGATAAATCTACTTAAATAAAACCACTATACAATTGCTTGCTAACGACTTTCATAGTGAAAAGGAATTAAAGATTAAATACATACATATTTTTATGTATTAATAATCTTTCATTTTATACTTTTTTAAAAATGTATTTTATATAAGCCTTTGTACTTGTACTTTGCAATGTAAGAAGCAGTGACTTTGTACACTTTGAAAAAAGTGTATTGTATTTTTGTATTTGCAAACAAACACATAAAATTATATAGAATGCTTAGATCATTGCATTTCTATGATAATATAAAAAATATAGTTATATTTGTGACATTGATCTTTAACATGATTTGTGACAATAAATACTTATTTCTGAAGAAATGCTTTGCTCTTACAAAATGATGCTTTTAAAAATTTTATATGACTTCATTATAGTAATTTTACTATATAGTCTTAAAATCAAACAACGTGCAATATTTGTATGGTGCAATTTTTATAGAATGCTTCTCTAAAAAGCGATTAAGTAAAAGAATAATATGGATAATGTGTATAAAGTGCATAATATACCTATACAGATGTATGATCACTTATAGTTAGTGGCATAAATTAAATGTTGTATATATTTATTCCATGAACCTGTTGAACATATTTCAGATCAAATACACTTATGTATAGGAAATACAGGTACGAATATCTCGTTACTTCAGTGTTTTGGATTATAACTAATTGTGTTTAGTGTAAATGTATATTTGTCGTCCTTCTTGTTTGGATTAGTAAAATAGTGTGCAATGTAGAGATAGAAACATGTAACCAGATTTTTCATGGAAAGATTTTCATTATCTGATACTCATTTATTTCATCATTTATGCATACTTCATTAAATTTGTTTATTATTAAGAGTTATTTTGTGAATAAGCACATTAATCCACATTGCTTGTTACTTCTGATAATAAAATTACTCTGCTGTGTATTATGCTTTGTATAGTGCTTGATCTTTTACTTAATCTTTATTTGCACAAAATTGCCATATATTTTTTTGTGATAATGCATTGCCAGTTTGTTTCATATTTTATTATTTTATAATATATGATAGCATATTAATTAGATCATATTATAGATGCTGCAGTGACTTATCAACCTATGCAGTACTTCAATATTATAAAACCAGAACCAATGGAAGCAGTACCACCATTTGGAGGTATTGTTACAACTAAAGGATCTTTTTCATTACATTCTATGGGCACATCATCTCAACCTCAATCCAATATGCAAACACTAAGGTTTACACTTTAATACAATATTTTTATTCTTCATAATATCAAATTGATGACACTGGATTTATTTTACAGACCTCAAGTATCACCAGGTAGAACTCCATCACCTATGGAATATAATCCATATACTTCACCTGTAATGCAACCACACCTGTCACCTCAATATCAACCATCAGCCTCTAATGTAACACAGCAACCCTCAGTTGGAATACATGTACCACAACAATGTTCGTTTTTACAAGAAAATAATTTGCAAGATGCAGAACAATTGATAACACTAAACAAAATCACTTCAGAACAACAAAATACTGGTTTGCAACCTATATATAATAATGGTAAAATTACTTATATATACATGCTATTCATACTTTTTTTTATATAAACTAAAAACTTCATTTTATATATTGTATTCTATAGATAATCTCGAAAAGATAGATGTGACTACTGGTTTAAGCATCGATAACCAGCAGTATTTTGATCTGAGTTTAAATTCAGCAGATTTAGCAGAATTCTCAGTTTTTGATAATACTTTGTCCACAAATTTATTAAGTGGACTATCTATATCAGAATATACAAAGGTATATATATACGTATAAATAAATATTACTTTACAATATTTATCTAGTAAAAACTAAATGTTAAACAAAAATTATTTTCTATAATATAGGATGGAACAAGCGAAAATCCAAATTTGGAAGCAAACTGTGTTGGAGATAACAACACCATGACCGATAGTTACACTAACTTAACAAAAAATACAATTCAAGAATTATGTAGTTTAAATGATATGTATAAACCTACTAGGAGCCATGACAATTAAACAGTTCCACATTTGTTGGAAATCTACTTGTAAAAATTTGATGATATTTCTACATGGTATGAAGTTGTGTTATGTGTATATAAATATTATCTTTTTATAATTAAAATCATGGTATTATGCAATAATATTGTAGATATTCCAGGTCTTTCTTATTTACTGATTATTACACTGATTTTAATATACTAACATAATAATGTAAAGTTTATTAATTGTGAATTCAAGTATGATAAAAAAATAATTTTTAGAAATTTTTTAATTTTCAATATATGCTCGATATTATGCGTATTGTGTGTGTGTGTATGTGTGTGTGTGCGCGTGTGTATGTGTAAAAATTATTTTAGTAATTAAAAAAAAATCTATAACTGTGATGAAATTACAATGGAAATAAGAATTTGTACAGATACATATTTTTTTTAATCAATATTCTTTATAACTGGAATAAAAATTGTTATGAATATATAGAAATTTGTATTACTAAAGAAAAGATAAATTTAAGAAAAGAAAATCATAATTACATTAAAGATAAGTTACATACACATGTTATACAACGATTGATTGCAGAAAATAAATATTTTATTAAAAAAAAATAAAAGAAAAAAATACGAATAGACATGCTCAACATAATAATACATGCAGAAATGTATGCGATGTTATCAATTACATTAAGCGTGAAAACAACTTGTAACAGTTCCAAGAAGTATAATCTATCAGTCAACATGATTATCATTCGTCAATAACACAATTACAATCTTTTCATATATAGAAAACAAAAATTTGTTACATATAGAAAAATATTTTTATAAATATACGTATTATGTTTTTTTGATACGTAAACATATGCATACATTACACATTTTCAATTTGTTTTTTATTTTTGTATAATTTAAATAATTATATTAATAATGTGAATTAAAAAGGGTTTAGTTAATTTCTTTCGTCGAAATAAATTGCAATGTTTAATAATTTTATAAAAATCATTATAAAAAGAAATTTATATTCTGCTGTTGTTGCTATATTAACTTAGAATAAATTATATCTTTCATGTTATACATGATGTAATGTATCTCAATAATGTTTTATTATATTATCATGTATATGGAAAAAAAATGGAGATTATATATATATATATATATATAAATTTGGATTATATATACAATTATTTACCATTTTTGTATACTTGTACGTACGAATTATAAGTATCACATAATTTGAGAGACGTCTTATTTTTTAATAATTAACTATCAATAATTATTGCAGTGTATTGAATTATACCTCATTTCATTTACATTGTTCAGTCTCAGAAGCAAACTTATTAACACTATCATCATAATATAGTGCAGTTTACACAAGTAGACGAGGACAATGAACGTTCTTTAAAACGTTTTATATTTAAAAATGTGTATAAAAAATTATACTTACATACTATATAATTTTAAAAATATTATACGCGATGAATATTATATTCTACGTGTGATATGGATTTCAAATAATGATATGGAAGTAAGAAGTAATGTCCAATAATGATCGATTTATAATTTTTTTTTATTTTTCATAAATATACCGATAGAAAAATAACATCATGTAAATATTTTTTAATCTAAATGGGAAGAGATATTCTCCTTCACACACTAGTGAAGAATAAAAAGGTACATCTGTAATGTTTTTCAAAATGTATTTACTTAAAAATACAATGAAAGTTTCAAATCTGATGGAATGGGCAGAAAATGTAGTCTGTGGTGTCGGTTACTGTTACGTCGAGAGAGAGAGAGAGAGAGAGAGAGAGAGAGAGAGAGAGAGAGAGAGAGAGAGAGAGAGAGAGAGAGAGAGAGAGAGAGAGGGAGAGAGAGATAGAAAGGGGGGAAGAGAGATGATGCGATGGTATCCTGTACAAAAGTAGTTTGAACAAGACTTATGAACACACAAACCAAATTCTTAGCCTAAGACTTCGTTTACGTTTAAATCTTAAAGATGTGTATCGTTACCAGATTTTATCTCAAAATTCTGTGTTTGTTTTTTATTTTTATTTTCTTTTTTTCTTTTTTTGTTTATCATCTTCATGCTTACCTAACAAACGTAGGGATGTAACGGTTATCTGGGCATGTTCAGCCTGATTGATTTTAAGACCCGTTAGCACCAGTAAAGTTTAATTTTCTGAATTGCGTTGTATACTCGAGCAGAGAACAAAATGTATCGTGTATATTCTCTGGCTTCATGTAGTACATAACGCAAGTCTTTTTTTTTTTTCTTTTTTTTTTTTCTTTTTTTTTTCTTTTTTTTTTCTGATCGTGTTGCAAACGGGGCTTGACATTTCATTATATTAATAAAATTAAATAGACCTATACTTATAGTGTACGTATAGTATACTATGAATGCTAAAGTACTCAGTTTTCTCTTTTCTCAGGCATTCCATACTTTAAGATAGTTCTTTGTCAACAATTAGAGACAAGGTACTATCTTGAAGCAAGCACGTGTACATTACAGTAGCAGTTTTGTGTATAAAACCGTAGTTGTGTTTTGTTAACAGAGAGAAACTGCCAGAAATGGTATGGCCCGTATATTAATAATAAAGAATCAGCCAGGCGATCTTTTACATATCGTGTGCCCCTTTGAATGCGTTCGTGCCTCATTCCACACCTTTTTTATTCTTCTTTTCCTGTCTTTTTCTTATTGATCTTTCGTAGGTCTAGGATACCAACATGCACGCACGCACGCACGCACACACATAATACACACGATCGCGCTTACAATCGTGCACAAGAATACAAGCACGAAAGACACGGTCCAGTCCATCTCCTTAGGTTTCATACAGCCAATTCTTTTTCTTTCACGGTCATATGAGACACGGCAGTCTATAAAACCGCGATCATTCTTATAATTTTTTCTTCATCATTATCATTATTATTATTTATTATTATTATTATTATTTATTATTATTATTATTATTATTCCCTTATTTTTATTTTATTTTTTTTTTTATTCAGATATTAAAACCCATTGCTACTTCACGAGAACGAATTGATTTATCCGATCTAACTGTGTTTTTATTTAACTACCTCATTCGAAAATATTTGTACATTAAAACGTGGGACATCGTCTCGCATTCAAATTATCGTTATCTTTATTTAATTATTATGCAGCTATGGTACAATGGTATCGTAACCGCAATGTCTCTTCACCCTTCTTCTTCATTTTCTTCTTCTTCTTCTTCTTCTTGTTTAACAGTCTCCCAAAAAAATAAGTGACAGCATAGACGTATCTTTGTTTGCAACTGATCCACTAACTCTTAATACTAAATGTATAAGAGCATCGTCGTCGCTTTTTGACTGTCGGTGTAACTAAGTGAATCATCTTTATCAAGTATAAAGAATGATCCCTGTATTAAAGCGGCGTTTGACAGATCTTTTTTTTTTTTTTTGCGGCTACATATTAATAATGTGTCACCGTTAAGATACCGATCGTAATGAATGAAAAGGAATCACTAGGAATACCCCATCACTTGTTCTCTGCGACAGTCAACGAGAATCACTGCTATGAGTAGCCCACGACAATGAAATCGAAGTAAAACCACAGTACACAAAAATACAATTGAATACGTTCAAATGAGAGAGAGAGAGAGAGAGAGAGAGAGAGAGAAAAAGAGAGAGAGAGAGAGAGAGAGAGAGAGAGAGAGAAAGAGAGAAAGAGAGAAAGAGAGAGAGAACACTGGAATAGGGAGAGTTATCGGATCTTCTATGCTATCGAATATACGTCGTCTTAGCAATAATAAAATACCTTTTAAGATTTCATAGATTTGCCTACTACACGTTATATTCCCTCTATTTCAAAATTAACTGTGAGAAGAAATAATATAAATATAGAATTGATTTTTTCTTTTTTTTTTTTTCTTTTTCTTTCTTTTTTTTTACGTGTTTCCATAAGAATAGAATAGAATAGATTACATCCAACAGAAATGGAACAACGATGGAGCGCAGTAGCAGTAGCATCAGCAGCAGAGCAGCCTTTGTGAGCTTCGGCGATCGGATATATAAATGCTCTCCCTACTCGCTATGCCCAAGTCTAAAGAGTAACAACCTCCCCGCATTACGTTACGTTACATTACGTTAGATAATATTATCGTTAATAATAAAATGTTTTCTTACTTCATAACTTTATACATACTATGTATAATTATTATGCAATGTTTAAGTCACACATTACTCATCCATACTACCTGGCGCGAACATTGCATTTACATAACCTTAATATGCCTGTCTCATTATTAAACAGGAGCACGAAGCGGTGGGGTTTTATATTTTTGTTTTCATTTTTTATTATTATTATTATTATTATTATTATTATAGTTTATTTACGAATTTGTCTAGTATATATGCGTCCGAATGTCGAGAGATGTCCGTACGATTTGTATCATTGTTGATTTTTCTTTGTTTTAATTTCTGTTTTTACCTTTAAGTTATGTTTCATTTAATTTCGTTCTGTTTCGTTTGTCTTTTATGTACGCGTTCTCATGCACCACTTAATTTTTTTCTCTGCGAGCCTCGCGCTCCTGCGAAGACACTGCTATTACACGTATCGGTTGAAAAGAAAAACTCAATCACACGCACTAGGTGAGAGACATTCGTCGAACTATAAACTTAAATTTGATTTCAAATGTAAAAAAAAATCAACGCCCACAAATGTCCATTTTACACTATTTAAATACAATAGTTTTTTTTTACTTTTCTTATATATTCTTAAATAAGTTTTCGATAAAAAAACTGTCCCTCGCAGAAAGCCAGATGACGGCAAATACCAGTTTAGTAGGTGGTTCATATTAAAGCGGTATATTCATCTCGAGGACAAGCAGTAGCCATTGAATATACCAGATTTTGTTGGTATATTAAGGGGCCTAAGAGCATACATACATCCATATATATATATACATACATCTATATATATATATATATATATATATATATATATATATATATATGTATATATATATATACACATAATATACATATATATATACACAAACACTAATATATACGTATATATTATGTGTATGTATATCGGATTTATTATTCGGTTTTAATGCCGTCCTCAGGACAAATGTACAATTTTCGTGCGAACGACCTAACAGTATTTGGTTACGGCTAGAAGATACCAGAATTGCGAAGAGCCAAGACAGTAGAAAAACGCGACTGCATTAATATAATGCGTCAGCCCGACACAACTCCGGTGAGGTGGTAATTTTTATTTCGTAGCTCAGGAGGATGATCCAACGACATGGATTTGGGCACGATCGATATCAACATTGCTACCAACCACTCAATATGAGAGTAAGTGTTTGCTGAGAAGACTGCCGAAGATCGACGATGATGCCACGTGCCTTCCTCCCGTTTTACTTACATATTGTTCTCCCTCTTTTCATTATGCGTCCTCCTCTTCATCTTCCACCTCTTCACCTTCACCTTCCGCTTCATCCTCTTCCTCTTCTGTATAAAAATATTAATGTTAATTACTGATTCCTAATAATTTTCAGATCATATAACATACACACGCGAGTGAGCGCATATATAATATATATATATATATGTATATATGTATGAATGCATATTGGATTAAATTATTATTTTTATCTCTCACTAACCTTCTCCTTCTTCTAAATCTTCTTCGCCTTCCGGTATATCGTCCTCTTCATCATCTTCTTCACCATCTCCGTCTACTTCTTCCTCTTCTTCAACCTCCTCCTCAATTTCCTCCTCTTCTACTTCTCCATCTCCATTTTCTTCTTTTTTTTGCTTCTTTGCTTCATCGTTTTTCTCCTGCAAGTAATTATATGAATAATCAAAATACAATATATATATATATATATATATATATATATATATATATATATATATATGAGAGAGAGAGAGAGAGAGAGAGAGAGAAAGAGAGAGAAAGGAATGGAAATTTACTCATTTTTATTGGCTCTATTTGCGTAGACTACATCAATGCAATCGATAACATAAAATATGGCGGGAAAAAGTACGTGTTCAACAACCATGCCGATTTTATTAAAAATCTCCATTTGTAAGCAATAAAATGAAGTTATGAGAAATTTTATTAGAAAATATACAATCTTCATCATATTCATCGTGTTATAAATGGAATTGTGTTAAGTATAATGTATATAAAAATTCAAATTAATAAACAAAAGGATAAAGAAAAAAAAATACAATTAAAAAAGAAACGAGTTTATCGTTATTAGTTACTAAATTAAAAAAAATACTTAGTGACTTCCGATTACATCTGACAAGTGAAGATAATATAAGTAGGACAAGAAAAAATGTGTCAGATTTGCATTTTGCATAAATTTCGGATAATCTAAAGAAAATTTTATAACTTACATAAGAGTCGTTCTACTTACAATAAAAAAAAAAAAAGAATTTTTTTTAAAAGTTATTAGAAATATAAAATTAATTTTTAATATACATTGCTTATCAAAAACACGAATCGAGATTGTCTCAATCGACAAATTTCAAATTTATAAAAAGAAATATCTGGCATAAATGATGAATTAAAAAGATGAGACCCATCAGGGTGAATGAAGGCACCTTGTTTGTTACGCTCTTGAACGTCCCTGAATTTACTAACAGCGTATCCGCGCACGCTCATGTATCGGTAATAGTCAGAAAGAGAAAACAGATGGAAGAGACGCGTAGACCAATGAAAAAGTTTGTAACGTCGAACACCGTGATAACGGGGAGCGACGATTGGCTGATGAAAACGAAGCGACGCACTCGCAGTTTATATGTTAAGAGAACCATCACCGCCGTGTTCGGATTGCGTGAAGAAGTTTCGCCGAAGTATAAGAGGGGAAAAAGCCCACGAGAATGTAGCGTGCCTATTGCCGACCGGCTATCTCATTCTAACAGCACCTTGTCTTTACTCAAATCAAAACGGAAAGTTGCGGTTTTAAATCACGCAGATAAATATTTTGCCGAAGAACATTCAACTCGAATCGATGACGAATCATTACAAGAGAAACATTTATTAATTCTATACGAGAAATGTTTATACAATTTACATATGATTTTAATTAAATAAAAATATTCTTTATTCTCTAAAAAAAAAAAAAAAAATTGAAAAAAGTAACGACAAGTAAAGAAATCAATCAAATGTTTTGACAACGAATATTTTCATGGAAAAAAGAAAAAAAGAAGAAAAAAGAGAAAAGAATACCATTGTCTTTAATTGCTCGTAATGATACGGTCATGTTTCTTCGAAAGTGAGCAGATTATGTATACAGATTCGTAAAGAATGAGTATACGTATGTACATAGGTAGTCTCGTTAACTTCGAGCGAGTTTCCATAAAACGTCGCTAGCGGCAATGACGACGACGACGGACGCGACTGACGACGCGCGCGCGCAAAACAGTCGTGCTTTCGCGCAATGTGATACGCTCCCGTTATCCGAAGACGAACGCGCACGATTACCTATCGGTAGCGCTAAACAATCACGAGGTCTTGCCAGATAACCCAAGTCGTGCATAATCTATCGTACCGGGTCTACTCTTTGATCGTTTTTCTCCTACATTTCTTGAGAGAAACTAACGACGAATGAATAGCGTTACGTAATTAATTCGAGACGTACATGTTATTACGGCTGAACCGAAAAATGCAAGGAAAACTCGTTCAAATGTGGATTCGTCACGTAATCTTTTTTTTACGTTCAATTGCATCCATCTTCTAAAGGAACCGTTTATTAATTATGGTCAAGGTCGGAGAGGCAAGATGTTATTAATAAATATATAATATCAGAGAAAATATGAGAAACGAATGAACTAATAAATTTATGTATATATATATTCATATATATATATATATATGTACATATATATATATATATATATTGTATATAGTATATATATATATGCTCTATTGTGAAAGATTAATGAGAGATAACTATAAGGTATTGTATAAATATAATAAGAATAACTCGAACGTTTCAAGAATATATATATTATTATACATTCGACATAATATCCATTAAAGTAAACAATTCTTTAGCAAGCAAAACTAATCGTGATATCTAGTTACGATGAGCCACGTAATGGAATAATTTGTATTTGTGTCGCAGCAGCAAGCGTACGATCGAAATTTAAGGTGGGATTCTCAATGCTACGATGATAACCACATAAAACGGATAGTTTATTTTTAGGCTCGACTGACCATCGATTCACAAACGTTTCCTATCGTGAAAAAAGAATGAGAAAAAGAAAAAGAGAAAGAAAGAGAGAGAGAGAGAGAGAGAGAGAGAGAGAGAGAGAAAGAGACGTTCTTTCTTTTCCCGCCACAAGAATAATATAAGAATATTCACATTTTTTCGAGAAAGATCTTCAACTTCGCATTGCTCTCTCCCTCTCTCCCTCTCCTACATAGAACGACCTTTCGTATTTGGCGCGTCTTTAAAAGAGTCAATAAGGCGTAATATCGATCGTTAGCAATATTGTTATATTTTCAGATCGTGAATAATAATTATAATAATGAATCTATTTGTACATATAATGATAAAAAAAAAAAAAAAAACATTTACAAAGATAAAATTAACTTCTTTATAATTCTTATATCCAAAAGAAATATATAAAAATAAAAAAAAAAAAAAGAAATTAAAAGAAAAAACAAAAATAATGACTATTCAAATAAATATTAATAGATTGATACTTTGTACACACCAATCGACGAGACATAATCGAACAGGCAAAAGTTATTTCGAAAAGAATTAGAAGAATTGATAACGATCGTATTAACCCGATTATAGAATTACGAATGGTACCGAAGAGAGATATGCGATAAGTTCAACGAAGAAGAAAAATTCTTCCGTCTTTCTCTCTCTCTCTCTCTCTCTCTCTCTTTCTCTCTCTCTCTCTCTCTCTCTGTTTTTTTCCCCCAGAAAATCATACGAGACGCACGGAATCGACCTCGAAGCGAGTCGGCGCGGCGTTCGGCGGTGGTTCAGAAGCGTAGGCTCAAAGCATCGGCCCCGCGCGCGAGCGTGCCGCTTCCACGTGACGTACACGACGGCAGTGGCGGTGGCGGTGGCGGCAGCGGGCGCACCGACGCGACGCTAAGCGCTACCTTCGCCTCCCTCTCGCGCCAGAGTTCACAATCAAGTATGAACAATTTGGAGGAAGGCGCGACGAACGTATACAAGAAAAAGAGAAAGAAAGGGGGGAAAAAGAGACAAGATGGAAAGAGGGGGTGGAGGGAGAAAGAGAGAGAGAGAGAGAGAGAGAGAGAGAGAGAGAGAGAGGGAGAGAGAGAGGAAAACTCTCCGAAGTATATTTTCGCGCCTGAATGAAATAAAGGGAGGATGTACGTTATTTTCCAAAGCTTCAGTAGACGAAAGACGAAAGTAGTGTATCGCGATCAATTAACCGTTCTAAAAATAACATTCAACTCCGATAGAGATAAGGAAAGAGATTTTTAAGACAAAAAAAAAATTATCACACCGATGTTTTCTCGAAAGTTCATATAACGATGTCGCCGTCTTCTTCTTCAGCGTTGTTCGTCGACGTCGTCTAGTTGCTGGCACGGTTACTTCGCGAAAGAGAGACAGGGAGACAAGAGAAACACACGGGGGTATTATAATGCACGGCTTTGCCGCTAGTCGCGCGCGCGTGGGGTTTTCATTGGCGAGGGAAAAAGGACGCGGCGAATGTTAGATATTACGAAGAGATGTGTACAAGCAAGCTAGAGAGCGACGCGTGTGCGTAGTCTATTCTCTCTACCTCTCTCATTTGTTGGCTCTTTGCGTGACTTGAGAGTATGTGTATGTGTAGGTTTGAGAGAGAAAAGAAAGAATGAAAGAGAAACGAAGAGAGGTACAGAGAAATCCCTTGGCGCGATATTTATACAATTAAAACTGTAAACAATTTCAAAGGAACGTGTCGGTCAAAGGGATATATAAGCGTTGCCCTATCGATCGGTCTTATTCGCCGGACACGATTAACCCGCTTACGGCGAATTATCGATCAATTACGACAGCGAGAGGGAGGGAGAAAGAACGTGAGAATGACGAGCAGTAGGCGGAGGGAGAATGATAGAAAGAGAGAACAGCCAAGCTACGTTAAGGTAGGAGGGGAGTGGCACGGAAGAAGAAAGAAGACAAACGGATAGAGAACGAAAGCGAGAAAGACAGAGAAACGAACGCGGGCTTGGTTTCGGGCGCCATAATGGGAGACTTCGAGAAGGTGGCGTCGTCGTCGTCGTCGTCGTCGTCGTCGTCAGATGGGAAGAAAAAAAATATCCACACTTTTATATTATATCTTAAGCGATGGGAATAATAGAGGAAATTGCGTAGTCAATAAAGGAAAAGTTACACATAGAAAGAAATGAAACATTCGAGATAAGGAAAAAAAACCGCGTTCTATCTCGAAGCGTCGATGATGGGCAACGTAGATCCGTCAACGACTGTGGCTAGATAAAGAGGAAGGAAAGAAGGGGAGAGGGGGAAGCACATGGCACTATAAGCACCGTCGTCGAAACGTAGAAGAATAACATGTCTTAAAAATTATGATTAAAATAGTGGGATGATGAAAGAAAAAAAGAATAAAATATAAAAAATATGTACTTTTATCGAGTATTACGAGAATGGAAGAAGGGATATATATATATATATATATATATATATATATATATATATATATAGAGAGAGAGAGAGAGAGAGAGAGAGAGAGAGAAAACAGAAGTAATCGGCTCGGTGGCGTACTCGTGGCGGCCACGCGACATTACAATGGCGTCCCTTATCTCGATTCATGTTTTTAGCATTAATTTTCTAAAAGGGAAAACATGGAGGCAAGTTTTTCCGTTAATTAGAAATGTTGACGATGATGAAAAGTTCAATCGCGTATTATGAAATCGTATTGAAAAAATGAACTTTATCATAGAAAGTAGATAGGGAGAAAAATGCCGGCCGGCATTGTGCATCTTCAGTTGCGCGCCACTACCGCCACCGTCGTAGTGGCTACCGCCACCACCGCTTATATCGCCGCCGCCGCCAGAGGCTACCGATATTGTCGACATAGTCATCGTCATCATTCACCATCATCGTGTCTGTCTTCTCGTCATTTCGTTTCGCGTACACATGCTTTTTAACTGGTGCGCGGGCGCGCGCGCTCGCGCACACAGTCATAATATATACATACACGCGACATACGTATGTACATATATGTAATAATACAAAATATAAATATACATATATTAAGTACGTATGTGTATATATACATGCGTATGCGTGTGGGAGAAGGCGGGCGGCGCGTGCGCGTATGTGTGTGTGCGCGCATATAGAGAACGATAAACGAAGATACGGCGCGCGAGATCACGGAACGTAAGAAAGCTTGGCGGGCGACGAGAGTGAGAGAGAGAGAGAAAGAGGGAGAGAGAGAAAGAGAAAGAGAGAGAGAGAGAAGAGAGATAGAATAAGCAGAGTGAGAGGCTACGCTTCGCGTACGCGCACGTAAAGCTTGTGAACGTGGAGAGGGAGAGAAACGGACGCAGGAGCGGGAGAATAAGGCGGCACGCGCGCACGACCCTCGACTATATCCGCGATATGCATGCACGTAAGGATTCGTAGGCAAAAAGAAGATAGCAAGGAAGGTGTTTAGCTTGCCTGTTCCCTTGCTGATTTTCGTAGCTTCTTGTACGCGAAAGAGAATGGTTGAGATAGATGGATAGGATTTAGATGCATGAATGCATGCAAGCATGCACGGATGGATGGATGGATACTGGATAGCTAGCTAGATGGATGGATGGATGGACGAACGAACGTACGGTCGGACGGTTGGACGGACGGACGTAAAAGCATCGTCGCGGTGACGCGCGAGAGAAATCTAAAGAACCATCACAGGTGTTCGTAGTCTCTTTTATAAGATTTCCCGAGATTGATGGTAGAGAGAAAAAAATGAGTGCTCTCATTTGGATAGATTAAACGAGAGAGAGAGAGAGAAAGAGAGAGAGAGAGAGAGCGAGAGAGAGAGAGAGAGCGCGAGAGAGAGAGAGAGCGAGAAAGAGAGGAGGAAAATAACGTAAGACACTTACTTCGGCCGGCCTCTTGATTCCCTTGATCTCACACTTAGCGTCCGCCGAAGCCTTGTCGTTTTCTGCCACCTTCTCTACAGCGACCTCGTTGTTTTCCTTGGTACTCATGATGATAGATCGTACTATATGTGATTCGTCTTCACTTCGAATCCCGAGATGCCTCTGCTTGCTTGCTTGCGTGTCCGCTTACGGAACGGCAAGAGAAAAAAAAAGATAGATGGTACGTAACGCGTTAAACGAAACGCTCAGTCCTCGCGCGGCGTCGGTTTCCGGCGAAATGCCCGAGAGAGCAGCGTCGTCAGGCGAAGAACAGGGACGGGGGAAGGGAAGACCACGAACCTGGAGGGAGGGAAGAGCGAGTGAGAAAGAATGGAGAGGGGAACGGAGTTAGAGAGAGGGAAAAGAGAGAGAGAGAGAGAGAGAGAGAAACAGATAAAGAGAAAGAGAGAAGAGTAATAGCGAGCGGTAAAAAGAGGGGGAAGAGGCGGGTGCGAGACAGAGCCGAACCAGTCAGAAGTTAGAGAGAACCGTGTTCCGAGGACCGTGGTGGCGCGAATAGCGCGAAGCGGACTACTACCCGGTCTCTGCTCGCTCTAGTACATCCAACCTGGCTTTGTTCAAAAATGAAGATGGCGCGGCTTTGAAACTCGATAAATCCCTGATTGGTTGAAAGCATTATACTATACGGAATCCTATCACTGCGTCTTATTGGCAACTTTATAAAAGGGCATAATATTTTACGATTTCTGCAAACTATTTTCCAAGTAACGCTTTCGTACTGTCTATACAAGAAATAAAATATCGCATAGGACGAGGGGTTCGAGAGTTCGTACCCCACATTGGACGTCTGCTTCGAGGCTTTGTCACTCGATTCAAATAAGCTCTGGCGCTGCGATCCGTACGCGGCGATTTTGGACACCCCGTCTTTCGTTAAAATCGATAAATATTGCCCTGTTCAAAAGGAAGTGTCTCAACCTACCTTAGAAAACAGATATAATCATAATGATAGAATGAAAGATACATTTTTCTAATTTACTAATAAACACGTATCGACGCGAAAGCGACGATGCACTTTAGAGAACGCGCTCCCGATTATTCTATAGATAGATGATTTTGTAGAGAGAGAGAGACAGAGAGAATAGCATGTCTTTCTAGTTACGCAGACGCACACCTGCCATCTTAAAATTTGAGGTTGGAAAAGACGCGTTACAATATTGTTGCAACTAAAATATTTTTCATCGTTTATAACTATCTAGATTTGTAAATCATAACAATTAAAAATTTTTAAAATTTGATTTCTCATCGAATAAATATCAATTTAATCTTCTTTTTAATAAATAAATTGACAAAACTATTACTTGTTTTGAGAAGAAACAAACAGCTGACTTTAATATGAGAACATAGTTAACTTCACGAAGTTGCGTGAATTATTCTAAATTTGCAATAAGCCTACGCGTCTATCGGCCGTATTATATAATCGTAAAATCATACATCTATTTCCGTATAGTTTATTACTTTTTTATTGAAAAAAATATCTTATATTCTTTATGATGTATACTTTAATATAAAGTTGATTTTATCGATTAAATGTCGCATTTGGATTTCCGTCATTGAAGCTATCTTCGTATTATTTATTTATAAAATATTCAGCATTTAGTTTATCTATTGTAATTTTATACAAAATATCTTAATTTTGTATTCTAGACATGTTATAAATATAATGGAAACAAATTTAAAAGACACATTTTGACAACATTTTATACAACGCAAGTAATAGACGCATGCGCACGTATCTCTCTGACTTGACTTCCGTTTTATACTACCTTCCTTTTCTTCATAAACGTTCAAGATGGTAGGTGAAGTTTACATTTTATGGTGTTTTCTAAATCCATTATTAAATTTTTAATCCTGAGTTTATATAGTTTATAAAAAACAGTGCAATTAAAGAAATAATATTTACTATAATTTTGAATATACATTTTATATTTCTTCGTCAAAATAACATTGTTGTCAATGATGAACATAACCTTTAAAATACATGAATGTTCAAGCTTCTCCTTCTTTTATAATCAAATAATAATGTATAGTCAACAAAATTTTGCAAATAATATCAATAAAAAACTCTTTAGACTTTTTGGTTTAAGTTGTCCTTGGTATTAATATTACGAAAATGCATATTCGACACTATCAAATTTTTCTATTTAGAACTATAACTTTATGTGAACATTGAAATGTGATCCATTTCATTTACAGGTAAACGTACCGAAGCAAAGACGTACTTTTTGCAAGAAATGCAAAGTACACAAACCACATAAGGTGACACAATATAAAAAGAGCAAAGAAAGACATGCGTCACAAGGTAGAAGACGTTATGACCGTAAACAACAAGGTTTCGGTGGTCAAACAAAACCTATATTCAGAAAGAAGGTATGTTTATTTTATAGATTATGTTATATGTACATAATAAAGAAAATATTTGATATTATAAAACAAATATATAATCTGTAATTGTATTTAAAATATCTTCGTACATACTATCATTGCTACATATTATCAATCAATACAAAGATTTGTGTTACAATAGTATTTCTTTTTCATCGATAGGCTAAAACTACCAAGAAAATAGTGTTAAGAATGGAATGTACAGAGTGTAAGTACAGAAAACAAATTCCTCTTAAAAGATGCAAGCACTTCGAATTAGGTGGTGACAAGAAACGTAAGGTAAATACATTACAACAATTTTTACATACCTAAATTCTATAAAGTACTAATCTTTAAAGTACTAATCTTTAATATATTATTATTTTCAGGGACAAATGATTCAGTTCTAAATGATTTATTTTACGCTATGTTCTGTAAATTTAATAAGAAATAAAATAAATCTGAATTTTTATATTTGTTTATTTTATTAAGAGTGATTTTTTTGATATAACAAATATGTTAACGAAAGTATGTTTATAACATTCAATGAGTTAGTCACCTTGACTCGCAGTTGTATTTGCCACATTCGATTTGCCTTTAGAAGAAGATATATGTTGTGGCTCGCTGTTATGGTTAAAAGATAAAAATGCTGTTATTGTTGATTAAAAATGCAGAATAGAAAATTACAATAAATGCAATGAATATTCGCAATATAAAATTTATCCTATAAATAGAATCATGCATCTTTACAATTTCAAAATGTAATGAAATAATAATTTATTATGATTACTAATAAAAGTAAAGACTTACTCCAAAACAGTCGGGTCCAGTCCTTCTTGTTGTACTTGTAATTTGACTGCTTCTTTTTGTGCACCAAAATGAATCATTCTAAAATATTTATCATAACGAGGATCTCTTTCAACTTGCTGTATAGAAGATTCATTGCTACTAGATTTGTTTTCCTCTACGTTATCTGGTTCATCTATTTTTGAGACTTCTACATTCTCAGATTTAACTTCATTGTTTTCTTTGATGTTATCATTTTGAATATCTGTGCTTGGTTGCAAGTCTGGTATCGAAGATAACTGATAAAGACGATACATGATGTTAATTAATAAATAGGTTTAATATTTAATAGAAATAAAAAGTCTTGTTAATTTTTTTAATACATACCCGAGATTCAAGAATTGCTAGAGATGCTTCTACTCTTTGAAGTTTATTTTCAAATTCAAATAATTTCTCTTCGCATGATAGTGCAAATTTATTAAGAAAAGTTACAGTATGTATAATAAAATGATTAATAAAAGAAATTGTTCTTTTTTGATTTATCGGTGGAACCTTTGAAGGAAAAATAACACTTAAATTATCATTAAAACTAAAGTAAAGATAATATTAATTTCAAGTTATACGTTACATGCAAAGAAAAATGAATGTTTAAATATTTCCACCTTTGTATAATCAATAGTAGGCTCGATAATAGGCATTTTATAATCATTCATCCTGTATATAAAAGTAATTTTATATAAATTCTGTGAAAGCAATAAGTGTCAAATTGAGAATCATATTTCCATAGATCATTAGTTACTGGTTGGTTAACTTCATCCATTTTCTTAACTTCGTGTCGACATCTATTAAGATATTTCAGTACTTACGATTACATGTTGAATATACTCTTAAAATAAATAAAATGCTATATTTTAAAATTATACGTAAAAGAAAGTTATCAGAAAATATAAAAAAATGTCAATATAATTTTTTTATAAGAGGATGAATCATTTAACAAAAGTTTCGATTTCTCTTTTATCTAATAACATAAAGTATCAGAAGATAATTACAGAGGTATTTCGACTGTTGGAAAATAAGCTTGATCTATTGTACAGTACAGTAAATAATTTCTTTAAAAATTATCCAGTAAACTCTAAGTCTATGTAGTTAGACTCAAATGGCACTTTCTTTTCCAAATTTATGATAATTTATGGTTCTTAAAAGTTTTACTAATAGAAAATGTCTTTATTTAAAATTCTGGTTTTAATTTATAAGAAAGATTATATGAGCTTTAAAATAGTTCTATTATCCTCGATGCCGTTAGTAACATACCGTTAATTCTAAAGAAAACCGGGTTGAATAGAAAAATGTATTGAAATAAGCAGGTATACGATGACTACCGTATCTTTTGAAACAAATCTTTTCTCAAATTTTATTTTCTATTATCTTCTTACGAATATTATCCTAAACCATAAATACAAACTTATAATGTTTCTATTAAGAATAATAAATGTAATAGTACAATATAAGTATAGATAAATTAACATATTTTTTATCAAAAAAATTTGTAATTTTTATAACAGTACATACATCAATATTTTTTTATAGAATGTTATATAATTTCTTATATATATATTACATTTAAATGGAAGAATATAATTATTTATAGATGTATATATTAAATTTAACATATTTGTGATTTTATTTTTTCTTTGCTTCATCAATCAAACACAATAATTCTCTCCGTTTAGACTTAACATAGGAATTAACAGTATTTAATTTACAATCTCTTATTTTACCATTTTCTAAAGCATGACGAGAAATTATATCCGTAAAACATAAAACATATAATCCACAATCATATCCATTATCTTGTTGCGGACATTCCACTTCAATGAATTTTTTCTCATTTTTACAATGAAAATACAACATGAGGTTATTGGTAAAGATTGAAGCTACCGATCCATTGGTACCTTGATAAGAATCAAAATGAAAATAAGTTTCTTCTGGCTTAGAATATACTAATAAACTCCAATGCGATCCACCAGGAACATCTTTTCTATTCATATTATTTAATGGGAAAAAAATAAATTTTTTAATAGGAGCTTCGATGGGTTTTAAAAATATATCGTACTGCGACGGATCTGTCATTTTCAATAATTGAGTTAATTCCGGACTAATATAAAGTATTTCATTTTTATTTGGGATATTTAGATGATTATCTAAATACTCAAGGTAAAATCCAATAATAACATCATTGAGCCAATGTTGACCTTTCAGTAAATCTACATCAGAATTGCGAAGTAGACAATCTTGATAGCTCAGTACTATTTCGTTTGGATTTTTATTTGCCATGTTATAAGTAATAACACAATTTAATTCATTGCCACTGATCACGTTAGTAAACAAGCTATCCTTTAAGGTTATGTTTTAAATTAGACATCCATATATGATATCTTAATATTCTGATAGAAATTTTTCATATGAAATTGTTAATTGTAGAAATAATATAATAACAATGTATTTGTAATACATAAATGATTTATAACGTAATTTATAAGAATTTTTTGTTATTATTATTATTCAGTTTGACTCACTTGCTATTACATAGCATACAACAAGAAATCTAATCATTACCAACGATCGACCATGGTCACAAAAAATTAAAAAAGTATATTCGTCGAATAAATATCAATAATAAATGTTATCTTTGAATGTTTGTTGAACAATCATATAATTGAATAATTTTCATAAATTTTCTTTATCTTAATGATAATACGGAACATAGTTTTGTACAAAACAATGTAGTTCCCAACTTTATCTTTCGAAGTTAAAAAATTTTTAAAGACCGACATATTATGTTTCTAACTATGTCCAATATTATCAAAATTTTATCAAACAAATTTTCAATTTTATGCAAATGAACATGTTTCTATAAATTCCACGTTGAGAAACACTGCTTTAAGTAATGGACAAGGCTAAGTTCAAAGTCATATGCTTTTGTTTATCATAAAAAGGAAAACTTCTTTCTTATCAAACGATATATAATACGTATAATATGAAAAAATTAAATAAGTTCACTTAAATTTGGCGACAAATATATTAAAATTCATAAAAATATGAATTTTGAAGGTACAAATTATGTTGTCAACGATTTATAATAGACACGCTCTATTAGGTATGAATTAGATGGCAAAGGATCATTACTATAAGGTTGACTGTTTTCAACGCATCATTGGATAACATTGATATCTTTCTAACGGAACACTGTGTAATATTATTTAAAGATGTATCTTTGTAAAGGAAAAGGTAAAGGAAAGTCAATCAAAAATATTAATGCAATAATGCAAAATATGATTGTTTAAATATATTAATTAAAATTAAATTAAAGATTAACTTTAAAGATTTTTTTTTGAAGAAAATAAATAAAAAAAAGGTTGAATTTTTAATATCAAATGAAAAACATTATCAGTTTATAAAAATTTCTTTTCATTTTCCAATAAGTTCTCGAAGATGTTTATCAATGTTCAAAGATTAATCGAGAGAGAAGAAATTGATAGAGGGGATGATGTCGTAGTTCTAGACTTTAATGAGGGTTTAGCCTGGGTCTGTCAAGGTCCCCCTTTGTACAAAAGCGAGGAAATTCAGTGAAAGAAGCATCAGTGACAGTGCTTTCGAGGTTAGTGGAACATACGAGCTGTCTCGTTGTAAGACATAAGTCGCTTTTACGAGTGACTACGTTGTCTTTTTCTAACTCTATAAACACATTACAGGTACAGTAACGTAATACCATCGTTAGTTACCTGGAGATATTAAAAAAAGATATTTATATTTTTTCTCCATTCAAGGTAATAAAATTTTACGTTTAGATCGTTAGAAAAGTTCTAAAGAAATTAAAACATTGAAAGGTGAATAGATTTAGGTATGTTCCTTTGCAGATGTTTTTGGTAAATAAGAAGGAGAGAGAGAGAGAGAGAGAGAGAGAGAGAGAGAGAGAGAGAGAGAGAGAGAGAAAGAAAGAAAGAAAGAAAGAAAGAAAAAGAGAGGTGTTGTGAAAGGTCGAGATCTTTTATTAATAATAAATGGAAAGAAAAAGAAATGAAATTAAGATAAGAAAAAAAGGTCAACGTAGGATAAGGAAGAAGCGAAGAAAAAAAAAATTTTGTGTTCGCCGGAAGTCCAAGTCCCATCATAGTTTGTTGCTACGTCACTGTTAGGCCCCCGTGACACACATCAATGGTAGCGAAACTAACGGTACAAGCGACGATGACCTACTCCTCGTCTTGCTCGACTCTCCTCCCTTTTCTTCTTCTTCTTCTTCTTTAAATACCTCTTTCTCTCTCTCTCTCTCTCTCTCTCTCTCTCTCTCTCTCTCTCTCTCTCTCTCTCTCTCTCTCTCTTTCACAAGGAGGATTCATGAGTACAGAAGAGTCGATCCGATCCTCGTCCTCGAGAGGGGCGATCTTTTTCCAAGTGAACGTTCACGTTGCATGGGCGGTGGGTGACGAGAGAACGAGGAGGAGACTCGAGGTAGGCGAAGAGAGAGGCCAGTAATGAAAGCATCCTCTTTGCACGCGGAGGTGCTGTCATGTAGCCACGAGCCCCTCTACCCTTCGCGAGTACTCCGCGCGAATACTCTTCGAGCTTTCTTCTCTAACATATACACCTTTTTATTTTATTTTCTTCGTCAAAGTGCCAATAAACTGTCAGTGAAACCTATAGACGACAGTGGCCATAAGCGGGACCGCGACGTTGATTGTGTCGGGGCCCTCGCTCGTAAAGAAAGAAAAAAAGAAAAAAAGAAAAAAACAAAAAACAAAACAAAAAGAAAAACGAAAACAAAAAAAATAGAAAATAAAAAAAAAAACAATAAAAATAAAAAAAATAAAACGTCCAAAACGACGTGCCCCAAACTAAACGAGTTATGAAATTAATCGCGTTTCTTCTTCTTCAGGTGAGTTCATTAACATGAGTCTAAGTTTAAGAGCAAACCTTTTTTTTTTCCTTGAATCTCCTTTTTTTTACGTCTTTTTTCATCTTCCCCTTTTTTCTTTTTGTTTTTCTTTTTCAAGTCATTACATTAACTGTAATGCATCAACTTCCGCCCTATTATCTTTAACTCGCTTTACGAAAACCGGTCGGTCAATATTCATCGATTGAACTCTTGATCGAGTCGAGATTTCGGACTCGATTTGCGATCCCGCTTGCACGTGGTAATGACAACACGAAGCCTGTAGCATTAACGGGATCGTGCTAACTAGTCAGTGATATGTTAATCTGATCGACAACCAACATTCGATTACTATTCATCATTTATTTGATATATTATATACGTCACGCACACGCATATATACGACGTAATTACAGGTGATCAGAGTGCAGCTAGTGAGATGTCAAGGAAATGGTGGTGGTGGTCCAAGTACTTTCGGATACGACGCATCATCAGCGTGCAGCAAACCATATTCGCGTGCCGGACGTACAATTGCATTCGCAATCGTTAATCTTCCATGTGACTTTCGCCGGCAGAGCTGGTGCACAATCGCTGGTAGCTCCTATCCCTGGTACTTTATTTTCTTTATCTTTTTATTATACCCCATATGTATGTATCCCTCTTTGAAAATATCGATATAGCTCTTGATACAACATACTTTTTCTTTTCATTTACCAAATCAAGCTATTCAAAGTTTCTATTCCATTGACATAGATAGATCGAAGAAAGTGTTTCGCAAGCGTACGTCAAAACATATTTTTCATCTATTGAATTTGATATGAGTAGAACATGATCCGACTACGTAATTCTATTATGCTTTAGTTCGATATATTATTAGAACACATATATACAAATGTGAATGATTCGTTTATGTTCATTCGATTATTTCGATCGTAGGCACGCCGTACGTCGTTTTGTACAAGAAAATCAAGGTCTGATGAGACGTATGTATGGCGATGAAAAATATATAAACGTTTTGAAGGCAGAATTTGAGAAAAACGACATAGAATTAAAGTATGATGATTACTATCATCATTTTTCCGATGACTCTAGGTAAGTACCATGATATAAAATGTCTGAAAAATTTACAAAAAAGATTTACTGATTTCTCTAACATATTTATTTTGCTGATAAATCATAGGGGATATCAATACGAGGACGAGTTTGATTCGATAGAAGACGAAGAGAGGATTCTAAGAGTCGATGACGAAGAATATGGGGGTCGTAGTTTCACTAGTAGATCCTTTAACGATCCTACAACTAAGAGATTTGGTAAATTTCCAAAATTGAACGAATACACCAGATTGAGAGCGACCGACGATTCCTCTACTAGTACAACAACAATGGTAACTTCTTCAGCGACGAGTACAACAACGTCATCGACTACGATAGTGTCTTCCATGGGATCTTCGACTACGCCGGTAACCTCGACTATGGTTGCCTCAACAACAGCTTCATCATCTAGCGTTGATGTTACTACAAAAGAGATCGATAGTACACAATCCTCGGCTTCAACGACACTTAAAAGAGTGGACAACGAAGTCGAAGCGAAGAACGAAACAGTTATACACACGCAGATTGTTCGCGAGCAGAATTTAAGCATCAACGAGATATCCGGACAAGTTGATAGAATAGATGAGAAGATTGATGAAAAAGTTGAAGACAAGTTAGAAGAGCCAACGGAACAAACGGAAGTACCAGAATTGGACATCGAGGATGATTCGAATATTGAGAGTTTGGATGCGCCAACTTCGTCAACAGTTTTCACTAAAGATTCCTTCGACGTAGGCAAAGAAACGACTATTCACGAGACCTTTGTCAGTGACGATCAACAGAAATTCAGACCGCGTCCAGAATATAGACCGTCGACGAGACCAGCAACGGTAAATATGGAAGGTCAGCTTTATCAAGACGTTGCCGCGAAGGATCAACAACAGGAACAACCTGTTTTGAAACTCCGTGGAGTGTGAGTATTTGCATGAACGTGGATTCATGTAAAATAATTTTAACTTAACTTAATGTAATAGATTCATTTGTGGTATATAGAAATGCCTGTCCTGTAAAAGAAGAAGTGGTAGCACCATTTTGGGCTAATAATACTAGAGGCGAGGTACTTGCTCTGCTTAATCTTTATCCTTTTGAACAATACGTCCATTGGGAGAAGTGCACGTAAGTAGCAATAATATCAAACGTTATTTCATTTTCTCTGTTACATTTCACTCTTGAATCTTTACAAAAGATTTGAATTAATCAAGCCTTTTTTAATTTTTTTACGCCAGACACGAAAACAAGCAGATGTACTGTAGGGATGGATGCAGATGTGAACAGCAGTATAGACTTCATAGACTCTTAGCTTATGATCCCAATAACGAGTGTCGTGGCATATTCAGCGATTGGTTCAAGTTTCCAAGTTGTTGTGTTTGTCGCTGTTACGACTTGCCTCTTGAATTTCGGGTTACGTCGCGATCGCCTCGCACTCAAAAACAAAGGCTCAGGGTCCAGCCACCTCGTTCTAGATTCTCCTAATATTAGATGACAGAAAATATGCATAGTGAATCACCGAAAAAGGTACACAACGAAATTTAGGTACTGTATATTGTTTCACTTCAAGACCAATTATTACAACAAATTAAACGTAAAAGACTGTTTTAATAAGAAAAATAAGAAAAAGTGAAGCAATTTGTTTTGTTAGTTCAATTGATGACGCACCTTGTATATATATATATATATATATATATATATATATATATATAATAATACACACACATAATATACCTATAAATGCACAAGATTTCCGTATACGTTAGCAGCGTTCTTGTATAAAAACTTATTTATTTGCGCACGCAAATAACGAAGGTAATTTATTTAACGAAGAAGATTTATTTATACTCTCGATAGAGATAAATAAGATAATGGTTTATTATTAACTAATTTGTTATTATTAACTATTAACGCGATTATTTAATCATAATTAATACCAAAATAAGTACAATCGTACAATACGATCGTTTGACAAAAAATATTAATATATATATATATATTATATACACATATATATATACATAATACATAATTATATATATAATAATATAATATATATTATATACATACATATATATACATAATACATTAATATATATATATACATATATACATACATACAAATATTCTATTCCATAACAAATGTCTTACATATAATATTTGTTATGTAGTTTAAAAAAAAAAGAAGTATAAGGCTCGTGAGTAAAATGATTTAAACAGCATACATCTCTCGTTACTTTCATTTATTAATAATTTGCGTTTGAACGATTTTATATACATTTATAGATACACGCAACACGCGTATTTTGCTTGCACGCGATTCGCTGACTTAATTATCTATGATTATATAATATAAGTATATATATATATAATAACAACAGCCAATACAGAAATTTTACTCGTAATTACTTGAAAAGATATAATCAATTGTTATTTATCAAGCCTTTTAACGAGTATAATAACGCATTCAAAAAAAATTGCTTAACTTAACGCATGATTTACTCACAACTCTGTTTGCAATAGTCTTTCTTTTTTTTTTTTCATTATTTTATTTAGTTTCCGTGTAACAAACGTGATAATTTTTTAGCAAACGGACTCGATTCCAAAAATTTTATTTGATAGTTTAAAAAAATTACGCTTGCCATAATTAACTTTATGCAAAAATAAAAAAAAGAAATTACAACTGTACGATTACACGACGAAAGAAACTTTTGAAATAATAAAGAACGATGAGCATTCACGTTCTTTCAAACGTATGACTTTATTTACGCCAAAATAGCGCAATAGTGATATCAAATAATTACTTTACATTGATCAATGTTACATATGCATACACACAGGTGTATATATTTTCTATAAATATATATATTTATCCGCGTGCATATGATATGATATAATAATAATATTAATATTAATAATAATAATAATAATAATAAAAATAATAATATTAATAATAATATATAATAATAATAACATGAGACGTTAAAGTCGTTAATATCACGTCGTAATACATGTATGTACATATTATATTGTTTATATATAAATATATACATACATATATCCAATATACGCATGTATGTATAAAGAAGCTGTGTATATATAAATAGAAATACAATTATAAATATAGATTAAAATATATTTGGTATCAAAACCATTGCAGGGAAAATATTTGAAGGAAGAAAACTTAATATATATATATATACATATACATATACATATACATATACATATACATATACATATATATATATATATTGTAAATCGCTTTGCATTATTCTCGCAATAGTATGTAAGATAACATAAGTGGATATGTTTTTTAATTAACAAAATGTTTATAATAAAATCAAGCGGATAAATAAAGTGAACCTTTCCGTTAATGAATTATACGTTGTAAAAAATATTTACGTTTCATTGTAGGTTAATAAGTTTCCCTTATATCGCATTCTCAACCTGTTTTTTTTTTTCTTATTAATATTCATTAAACGTTCATCTGATCGAAAAATAAAATATATAAAGGTATTTTTCTTTCTCGACTTTTCTTATGAAGTGTAGTACGCATCAAGTAACGGTTAGGTACTATATATATATATATATATATATATATGTATATACACATATATGTACATATATATATACACATATATACATATATATATATATACATACATATATACATATAACTGAATTAGCTTCGACGCAGAACATTGAATAAAAGAAGTCGGCGCATAAATAAGTAATATATCTACTTAATTGTGTAAGAAGATAAAATGCTTATTGATATAAATCTCGATTTATGTATACAAAGGATAAAGGAATATTTTCATTTTATTATTTTCAAAGGATACGAATAATGTTGTGCACTCAAGATCATTGAAACTAAAAACGATAAGGATTTACGACGCTTAATTACAAAAATGTGTTTCAACTTTGTTCTCTTATGATTGTACGTATCACTATGATTTTCAACGATTTTTTTTAGTTTTCATTTTTTTATTTTTTTTTTTTTTTTAATATTATCTTTTTGCTTCAATATATCAGGCAGGACTTTATTGCGGAGGTTTCGTATTAAAAGATACGTTATTCGTCTGTTCTTTTTCTTTTCTTTTCTTTTTTTTGTTTTTTTTTAAGAATGACGAAGTATCTGACGAAGTATCTGACAGGCAGTATAATACGTGTGTGTTGTGTTTATATATGTTATGTGTGTGTTATGGCAGGAAGAAAAAAATATAGGAAAATAATAATTGGCTATTAAAAGAAAAATAATAAAACAAGAAAGTCTTAAAAACAAATCATTTTACGTTCAGACAATTTCCTTGCTTATTTATGACTTTTTAAAAATATATTCCTTTAAATAATGATATAATAATATATCGAATACAAAATGTGATGAAAGAATATAAAAGGCCCTTTTGACATCCTGATATTAGGAACAATGGATATCGGGATAAGTGGGCGATATAAATATAAAAAGGTATAAACGATAATAATCACAATAATCGACGGAGTTCACAATATCTCATCTTAATTATTTATCCAAATACTGTTAATTAAAACTCCATTGGTTTAGTTTTAATTGCGGCACGCATATTTCCGTTTATAATTTTCTCAATAACAAAGTCATTTATCATCGTTCGATGATAAAAATATTGCACTAAGTTAAATTGCAAAGTTTTTTCATTCTTTTTTCTTTCTAATAACAAATGGTTCGATTTAAATAATTCGCTATAAGTTCGTGTTCGCGCTAAGAGACCACTCTATAGATTATTATCACTAATTAGTAATAATACATCTCGTAGTATCAAACCTCGTGAAAATTGTAACAAATTCAAATCTCTCGGTGCATCGCCAGGAAGGCATCGATCATCATTTATTACCCGTTACTTTTGCCTGCAAAAGTTATTTACGTATTTATATTATTATTACACCGCATATTACAATTAAGGAACGCGCGCGGTCTAATAAAGGTAATAAAAAAGATATAAAATTAAAAAGAAGAAATTTTTTTTAGAAAATGCAAACTCTTTCACGGGCCGATTTATACCTCTTAAACAGAAACATATAGCTATTGTTCCTGATCATTTGAAAACTTTTTTTTTTATACCAATACTATTATGTAAATTTAATCAATTGGAAGACTTGGAAGAGATATAACGCGAAGAAAAGATAAAGGAAATAAAAATTTGTCAAATTGATCACAGATGATAATTTTTGGAGGGAGTTTGATACGCGAAGGATGGAAAAGGTAAAAAAGGGAATAATGGAAAGGAAATAGATATACACATGATCGCTAAAAAATTTAACATAGAAGATAGAAGAATACTATCGAAGACTAGTCGTGATCTACATTCGAAATAACACATATTCGCAATAACGACGTATGTCGTATTAATCGCATCATTATTCGAACGAGACCGCCGTTTTTTCCGCTTCTCCGCTACATAATATATCACCATCAACGCTTCAATGATTATTAATTATTAGTATCGTCTTATTATTGCATACGTGAATTCTGAGTGCACCCGGCTTATGCACCAATTATATCTTAAACGTAAAATTCTAATTACTATGTTTGAGATCCAAGTGAACAAAGTTTACGGTAAACAGAGACTCCTGTGCTTTAATACAATTTTCCGATGAAAATAAATTATACCAATTTACTCATAAATATTTTGAATAATTTCTGATATGTATGGTATATATATATATATACATACATCATATATATATATATATATATATACACACACACATACTGCTTTACAAGTTATCTCTGTTCACTTGTTCTTTTGATTGCAATCAATCATGCTGAGAATGAGACGAGTAAGTTCAATTCTCTTTTGTAAATGTACGCACTTGTGTGTATGTGTCGAACAATTTTACATATAAAATGTGTGCTTTAAGTGCGAAAATATCAAAAATGTGTTATTAAATACACGACATCTATATATACTTATCTATATATAAGTATTGCCGAAAATATGCATTTATTATAATATACTATATATGTACGTATATAAATATTCGTATATATATATATACGAATATATATATATATATATGTATGTATTATATAATACATACATATTATATATATATAATACATACATATATATATATATATATTTATATATATATATATGTATATATTGATATTTATATATACGTATAGAATTGTTAAGTTGATATGTCGTCGAAATAGTAATCTTATACATATCACAGTACTGTGATCGAGAATAATCATAATCACACGTTACCCTTCTTTTTCTTCTTTGATACTATTTTGCGCTTCGCTTAGCCCTCGATTCATTTCTTTTTTTTCTTTCCCTATGTCGAAAAATAAGAAAAATGTAATTTTTTTTTAGCGAGGCACATATTTGAGCAAAACTTGAAACCGAAGTTAAATACGAGGGAAAGCAAGCCTTTTTTGTTGACTTCATATAACAATTAAAATATTAACACTTTAACATCCACCGTCTCGTAAAAATTTATTCGCTTGGCGCCGGCAGCGCTAATTCGGATTACTTAGCTTGTTGCACAAGTACTTATAAAAACAAAAAACTTGTTGGCGTATGTAACTTATTGTTATCTAAACAAAACACCAACAGAATCCAAAAGATACTAAAGTGCTGTTGCCGGCCACTGAACGATACTATGCACATACTGTGGTGTCGCCGGACGTCATAGTGTTAATGAAAATTTTTTTTATAAAGTTCAGAGAAAAAATATAATCGAAGTAAAATAATTGAAAGAGCCGTTGTTTTCCCTAAAAAAATATCTTTTATGCAAATGGACTTAAATTTAACTTTTAGATTGTCCGTGTTTATGAAAAGTCTTTCAGTTACAAAAAGTATATAATTGTAACTTTCCTTTCGAGAGGATACTTGGCCCCTAATTATTTTATGTTCCAAGTCAGTTTTATATAGCGGAATTATGTACTGATCATTTCGGTGTTGTATCAAAAAGTATATCTAACTCTGTGTGTTAAGTTTGCTGGCTCTATAATAAGAATAAATGTAATTATTATTCTCTTATCAATTAGTTTAAAATATTCTTTTAATTTTTGGTCTCGTTTGTAACTTATGCCTAAATATTGTCTCGTCAAAAAACTAAATTTCACGTAAATCAATATTTGTCTGTGTTTATTTTCTTTCTTTTTTTAAATTTTGTATATTATATACGATTTGTATGTTAATTATTTCAAACGATATTCCTGTTGAAATTATATATATATATATATATATATAATATATATATATATATATATAATATAATATATATATATATATATATATTATATTATATATATATATATATATATTATATATATATATATATATTCTTCGATTTCAAGAAGGTTCGAGCCGCTCAAAATATGTCATAGAAAAATAATTTCTTTTCAGTAGTCTTTGTCAATGAAAATCGATTCGGCAGCCCGTCGATAGCAATAACAAACAATCATTAATTTTTTAAGAAATGCTAGCTTCTATCGCGAAGTAGTTATGGGTACACATAGATGTTAGTGTTTTTAAATAATCGATCATCATACATACATAATCATATGATAGATACATTGAGTGTATCATTAAATTCAAAATGGACGAAAGTTGTATCTATATCCAGAATATTTGAATTGATTGACATTAATTGTTTTTTCTTTGTTTCTTTTTTTTTAAATTAAAATAGTAAATAATAAATATAAATTAATTAATAATACCTTTTGATTGCATTTTTAAATTAGACGTATACGATCAAAGAACATTTTTGTACCAATTTCATCTGGATTTAGATACTTCAGTACACTGCACATAAAGTATATTTAAATAATTATCACTTGCATTTATAATTAATCTTTCGTCTTAAGCTCGTTAAAAATATCATAATAATACGAACTTTATACGATAACTCACATTTTAAAGATGAAATACCGATAAAACTATAATATAATAATTGATTATTTTAGAATTGTATTAAAACTCTAAAATATAACTATAAACTATCAATTAAAACTCTTCCGAAATAAAAAATAAATTTTAGAAAAATAAAATGTCTTTTCGTCCAATAAGAATAATACACGATTTAAAAATTTATAACATTTTGACAATTTAACGATTACGTTTAAATAATTCTTTAATTTTTGCAATTATTTAAAAAGTGACGAAGGAGTTTTAATATGCTGTTCATTTCTATAACCAATGCCTATTGTTCCCTACGAGTTATTTACAATTCGATAGCAGGAACTGAGTATCGTTTCAATTCCATTTACTCTGTTTTTACTACTATCAATTCCTTGCTTTAACAATTTACAACTTTGAACTCTTCAAACCAACTCAGTAACAACACGTACTTAACAACATGTATGTAAATAATAAACTAATAAAGATATGTGTGTATGTGTACACATATAAATATTATTTAAAATATAATCTAATACTACTTTTCGTTTATTAACTAATACTTAATAAGAAAATATTATGTAATCTTGTTTAGATAAATTATATACAAATAAGTATCTCTTTCTCAATATAAAATAAATCATGTTGTTTGTACAGCCTTACCATGAACTATAAAAGTTCATTTTTCAATCAATCTTCCCTATTCCAGATATTAAAATTGGTTTGAAGAGTTTATAACAAAGGGTGCAAGCACGACAGCAGTTGATTTTTTAACTAAACGATTGTGTGTCTGATCGATATTCATCCATCAGCGGGCCACGATACGACGGATATTAAATTTCGCCTATCAATGGTCTGATAAGATTTCAAAAATATAATTTCTAATGAATCCTTTCAATACAATTTCTAATCAATCATTTCAATGCATCTTTAAATCGATCTTTCCAATATATTTTTAAATCAACCAGAACTCAAAGGTAATGAATTAAAAAAAAAAAATGTCCCATCATATAATTTCATTATTTTTATAACTTCTATTAAAAAGTAATATGCACAGTTATAATTTATGTACATATAAAACTGTGCGTGATGTTATTATGAGATCATTTTTTTTGTATTCCGTATGTGAAAGTAAACGGAAAGAACATATAAATAAATTATGATACTTTTTCCATTGTCAATGTAATATTAATGCATGGAACACAAACATGGGACCGATAAGAGAAAATCTTTGAGAACGAGTTTCAAAAAATATGTATGTATCTTTTTTGATAAAGGACCAAAAATAAAAATGTTTGAAGGCATAATTTTTTAAGCATGCACGACGTAAGGGCCCCCTGGTGGAATTATATTGACTTCCACTGTGGTTTACGGGGACCCCCCCTCTGATGTCAGGGAAGTCCTCGTGGAACCCAAAGTGCCTTACTTTGTTCATCATCGACGGCTCCCTTGACTTGTGTGCATATATAGGCAACGTTCACCCCTGCTGGAATGACAGCTGAAATTTTTCATAATCAATTATAATAGATATTCATTTTATATAAATATGTTTCTGTGCTATATTTTAATTCTTTCGCTCCGAAAGACGTAGATAGTGGCACCCGAATGTTTTCTATGACCTACCAATCAGGTACGAAGAGGTTATATATACGACCTTGAAAAGTGAATGGTACCGCAAAAAAGCGTATATATATATAAGCCATATTATAATGAAATTTTACACTTTTTAGATAAGATATTATTGTCATACATTTGGTAACACTGAATTTTTTGGACAGTTGATTATCATGAAATAATTGAAGCATTTTTGGACAATAATATGCTCTTGATTTATTGTCTGTATCAATATTTAACCAGAACAAAATTGTTGTTAGTAAAATATCATCGAAAACTTTTCAAAGAAATAATACGGATATATAGGAAAAATAACGATAAGTTGAACAATAACTAATTCTAAATCTTTAAGAGATACCAACAATATAAAATGACCTATTGAAAGTGGTGTACATGAAAATGAAAATACAGCATACAATGGCGTATTTTTTATCTCATTACATGTAAATCATTCAGCAATAGTAAAAGGCGGAAGTTAAGTTATTTCTAGCGTGTGTTGAAATCTTCCGTACAAAAATGGATTATTTGTTTAATTTTTTTTTATTTTATTTTATATTTTTATTATTTTATCATTCTATAATTAAATATATCATATGCAGGTTATAAAAAAAAAATAAGAACATTAAAATAAATTATTATTTTTATTATTATTTTAAAAAATAATTTGAATATATATATATATATATACACATATATAGTATATATACATTTATATATACTATATATAAACTTCATAATAAAATTTGGAGAATAGAAAATGCTATCATGCGTGGTAACCAATTCATATGTCGATGTACCTCAGTGTCCACAGCGATCATATTTTCTCATAAACGCATCGGAGCGAAAGGGTTTATATGTCGTGTGTACAAATATTCACTTACCAGAAATAAAATGCCTATATTCAGCTTCTAACTTAAGCGCTTGCTCGTACATTTCTTTAGCAGCCTTAGCGCTGACTTTATCGCTAGGATACCTTGAGTCTTTTACCTCCTTTATTTGCTTAGTACTTTTAAATTTGATCAATAAGACTATTGGATAGATCTGATGTCTATGAAGTCGTTCAATAGAGGCGATTGATATATCCAAGATACAATGTGTGCTCTATTGTATTAAAATAATTTTTATTAAATATAAATATATATATATATATGTATATACACATACATACATATAGATATGTTTAATAGGCTCGTAAAAATGTTTAATACGTTTAATTACCTTCTCGCAAATATCTTTGACAGCTTGAACAGTAGTACATTCGAAATAACTTCCTTTCTTCCTGTAGTCTACGTAAAGGGAATCTCTTAAGCCTTGTTCGAGTGTCGCTTGAGAACAATGCATAGCTTCTGCAAGACATCTTGTGAATTGTCCAGGAAATTCTTGTAATAATTTTGTCACAACGCATTCGCTCAGAGGACCAATTATCAGTACAGGTCTCAAAGCTGGATCTACAAGGGTGATTACGTAATACATTAATTGTATTTAATATTTGGAATGTTTTTTTTTTTTTTTATTATTATAACGACAGAAACATACTCACAATCGAGTCTTTCGACACGCTGATAACTAGCTGGAAGGCTTTCCTCGTTCAATGTTCCACTGTCGCTATACCAGCCCATATTTACTCCAGTAATATGAGATAATTCTTTACTATCTCTACTGGACGAACGTTGATGTTTCTTTCGCCGGAAGAAGCTCCTACGTGCACTCGTTGTACCACGTCTACCAGCATCCGTTTCTATATCTCCTAAGGACCGACGCAAGAGTAATTCTTCTTCGACTCTAAAAAAATACAAATACATATTACTACATCGTGTAAATATTGTCATTAGCTAATTATAGTTTTACCTACTTGAATTTGCTTGGGATTATACCACAAGTTTGTCGCCTTCCAGTTTGATCGACCAACCAAGCTCTCCAATGACCAGGTGTACCATTAAACATAGTATTATCCACATACAAAATATCATCTTTGTTGAAATGAAGTTGCAGACTATCTCCCACTTCACCGACTCGATCAAACATCGCCTTAATGTAAAAACTATCACCAGGTTTATCCTTGACTTCGTTATATCGCTGTGGTAAATATTGAGCTATTAAGGTCACTTTATCCGCTGGTCTTGCTAATTCGAGTGCGGCTTGTTCAGCGGTTGCTTGTTTCAGATCTACACCATTATATTCCAAAATTCTATCACCAGTACGTAAGCCAGCTTCTTCTGCCAAACAGCCAGGCTGCACGGAATGAACGAATATACCAACGCCGTTGCCTCCCACGAGCGATATACCTAAGTTAGAACACTTCCTAGTTTCAATGAATAAATATCTTGGTTCACCTGGAGTTGGACTTTTACGATTTTGTTCTTCTTGCGTCGGGCTCCTTACGGTTGCATTTTGTCTCTGCAATGTTGTCGCAGCCTGATTAAGTTGTGCACGTGTTAGTGTGCTGCCAGTTACGCGTAAAGTGTCAAGAGTTGCAGAATTGCGCATATTGTCGAGAGTAGCCGAACTACGTAATTCAGGTTTTCTTATATTGATATCCAAAGATGCTGAATTTCTGATTTCACGTTCTCTTTCTTGCGTAGACCTAACTTCCAACGAAGCAGAATTTCTGATATCTCGTTCTGCACGTTTTACACTCAATAAAGTAGTAGTAGTGGTAGTAGTGTCACGTTCAGGTTCGGTATTTTCCAAAGGTTCGATCGTCGTTTTCCTTGGAACTTCTGGACTGTTACATGGTGTAGGTGAGCCACTTCTGGTGCCACCTTCTCCACCACCAGCTTCCGAAGAACTAGAGGATGCTGATCCTTCAAGTTCGTTGTACTCTTATATAAAGGAAAAAGAAACAAAAAAAAAAGAAAAAAAGTAAGATTATAATGAGGGTGCTGTTGTAAAAAATATTCAAATATGCACTAGAAAATCATGTTACAATAGCAATATAGGAAGAGAATTTTATCATTTTTATTTTAAGAAACATGCGACATCAATAAAGTGCGTATACCGTACATAGATATACGAAGGAAAGCTACCGATCTTTGTCCGATAAAATACTTAGTGCCTGGACTAAGACAACACTTACTGTCTGGACTGTACTGCACCAACATCGTTATGGAATTACCACACTGGCGTAAAACGTTGGCAGCTAGTTGATAAGTAGCACTCCTCATATTAATTCCACATACTTCTAATAGTTGATCACCGATTTGAAGACCAACTTGAGACGCCAAGCTATGTTCACTGACGGTGGAAACGAAAACTCCTCCACTTTCCAAACAAGAAATTTGTATGCCTAATGGCTCAACCGATTTGTCTATATGAACTCTACGTAGTTCACCAGGAGCTGGTCGAGGTTGGGAATAACAATAATCTGGCATACTCGATCTCTTGCTATTGCTGCCTCCCCTGATGGTTCCTCCGGTATTACTACCATTACCCGTTCCAGGACTGAGAACCTCCACGTGAAAAGTTGGCATTGGACTGCCTCTCTCTGAAGTTCTTTCTATACTTCCAGTCGAAAGTTTGCCAACACTGTTTTTTGATGTAACACTAGGATTGGACGGTATACGAAAACGTTGATTTTCTTTTTTTCTTGGAAATGTACCACCTTCGTATCCATGAGTATATGCTGGCACATCGTATGCCATGCCGACCGGTGGAGCACGAGGTTTGTGGTAATGCAAATCTACGGAGGGTGTGTGCAAATGACCAAAACCCGTTTGCGGGCCCGGACTATACGGAGGTTCGAAACAGTAGGATCGTGCATCGGGAAGTCCTATAGACTCTCCGGATTGTGCAGACGGCAATGACGGTGGTGATGGATATCTTGAGGGTAAAGAGTTCTGCTGGTGTGGATGCGGATGCAAATGCGTGTAGGGGGGAAAAGAGAAATTACCAGCTAGTTGTTGTCTAGGTCCACTAGTGGACGAAGTTGATGACCCAATTCCCGAATAGAGTTGAGAGTGCGCTCTATTATGTTGCAACGTTTCTACCTGGCTATCGTTACTCATAGCGTACTTCTGTGCTTTCTTTTTAGCGAAGTAATCCATATCTCGACCAATATTTCCAGATTTTACAGAGACATCGATACTTGTCTCGGATGGCGCCAAAGTCGAGCTAAGCCTGTTATCGGTATTCTCTATCTCGATCGTCACTTTCTTATCTATCGTAATATCCTTGAATTGTACTGCTGGCGTGAAGGACTTCTGACCAAAGAGTTGTCCCGATTTGCTGAAATTTGGTAATGGTGTTTCTACGGCTTTGTATACAGTATGCCGATTACTGACATTAGAGAAATTAGCTAGGGGTATAGGATTGGAAATACGATTATAGTTGTAACTATCATACTTTGGCGGATGATTTAGAAGTACGCTCAGTGGTAGCCTTTCCTTCGTTTTACGTGGATGTAATATCGTACCGGTACCATTTTGTATTAGTGGCCCACCTCTAGCCTTGGGCCATGTACCACCATTTTTCTCCATTTTCTCTGTCCCACGACGTTTACTTCGTTTGAGTACACCATTAGTTGTTTTCTTGTGATAACTCTCTATAACCGAATCAAGTTCCGCTATTGCATCCTGTTCCTGTTCGAATGTATTTGGACTTGAATTGGGATGTCTCTTCTTCTTATCATCCCGATCCTTACTAGGTTTTCGGCCTCTCACGAAATCGATCTTTTCTCTTATATTATCCCAAGCATTACTTATCCCACTTGGCTTTTCCCCGCTAACAGATTTCGAAACTTTATAAACACTTCTGTCTCCGAAGTTCGAGCCAATATATCTTCTATCAGAGTCGTCCGACGTTGTTTTCAACATAAATCTTTCATGTTCGGTTTGCGAACAACTATTTACCATCTTTTGCTTTTCCGATGCAAAACTGCCACTGATTGGCATCGTTTCCGAACTGGTAGCAGAAGATAAAGGAATTCCTTTAAGCGTAGTGATCGTTAATACATCCGTTGTATTGTCGTTTAAGATAGTCATTGCCTCATGCGCCGAATTTATTCCTTCCATTGGTTTGCTATTGATCTGAAAAAAATATCAAATCACGATGTTGCATGTCTCTTAATATATATTTAATAAATATGAAAGAAAAAGAGAAAGAGAAAATATAACTTACATTCAAGACTCTGTCGCCAACAGCCAAATTTCCATCTTTAGCAGCTGAGCTACCAGGTGATATTTTTGATATGTATATACCAAGCTCTAAAGCAATTCCATGTGGGATAGAGCCGACAGGTAGCTGTATAGTCCTCAACGATCTTCTACTTAATCTTCGTCTTCTTATAGTCAACGTGGTCGGACTTACGGCACAAGAACGTAGCGTTTCTAATATCATTCTTGAAGATACCGAGGCACAATCAACGTTGTTCACACGTATGATGCAATCGTTTACTCTCAATTTGCCGTCAGCCGTACTTCCTTGTGTAACTTGTGCTACATAAACACCCGTATCATTAGGGTAATATGGATTATCACGCCCCCCCACTAACATTATCCCCAGATCACGATCAGTATCCACGAGTCTGCTCAAATCCATATGGATAGTAAGTACTTCCCACTCGTTAGGTTCCGCATCGATAGTGTTGTCGTGACCATGCGCAAGACCTTGCCCAAAGACACTTGCTCTCAATGCGTCGCCAGACTCTAGCTTCTCCTTTAAATCTTTCAACTCTCTCGAAGCCTCGTTTCGTTGTTTTTTTATATCATCAGAATCACGCAAAGCACCTGCCAATTCCGAAACAGCACGATCACGTTCCTTCCTTAATCTATCGCATAAAGTTCTTATACTTTCTCTCTCCAGTACTATTTTATCTCTCTCGCTAAATGCCCAATCTCTTCTTCGTTTGGATACTTCTGCTTCTTGTATTGCTTCTTCGAGTTCGGCTTGCAATGTTTCTACAGATTTTCTAAGCTTGTCTAATTCTAAATTGGCTTGATCTATATTGTCCATACGTTCTTTCTCTCTCTTAGCATCTCCATTATTTGTTTCACGTTCGGCTTCTTTATTTGCATTGTCTCGTTCTCGATTATAAGAATGCAACTCCAAACGATTCTTGTAATCTCTGTTCGCACCTTCGGAATAATCACCGAACTTTTGACGTAATTCATTACATTGCTTTAAAGACTCGTCTCTGTCTTGAAGAGCAGATGATATTTCTCTCCTTAATGTTTCTATCTGATAGGACAGCGTCTTTTTCTGATAAAAAATAGGAAAAAATATATTTATATATAATATGTATGATATATTAAATTTATTAAATAAAAATACTTATTTAAAGTATATTGCTTACTTCGTCAACAAGTTGTTTATTTTGATTTTCTAAATGTGTGATTTTAGTAAAAGATTGGGTCAGATCATCGCCAAGTTTCTCCATCTCCTTGTGTACGGTATCTCTTTCACCCATAATTAAACTATATTCTTGTAATGCTGCATTCCTTTCTTCCGTAAGCCGCTTAATATCTTTGCTTGTTTTCATACGTAACACCATGGCTTGATTAATTTCCTTTACTGCTTCTTCATGTTGCTGCTGCATTTTAGCAAGGGCTTCTCTATATTCATTCCTCTCCCTCAACGCGATGTCCCACTGCCTTATGGCAGCGGTACATTGTTGTTTCAATCCATTACGCTCACGTACGGCAGTGTTACGTTCTTGGAGAATTTCATCATATTGTTTCTTCAATCTTGCAGCTTCTTCTTGCGATAATTCCAACTAATTTCAATGTAAACATTTTATTTGATATAATATATCATTATCATTAAAATAATACAAATATTTTCATTACCTTGTTAACAACAGAGGAATGAGATGCTATTAAATCATCATATCGCTTTCTAAGCGAGTCATATTCGTCCTTGATGGCTTCATATCTTCTAAGCGCAGATAAATAATGCTGATTCATATCTCCATTGTTGCTGTCAGAAACAAGAGCTTCTTGATTTTGACATCTCAATTCCGACACTTCTTTCTGTAATGCTTGCACTTCTCTGTCCAGTCTTTGTTTGTCATTTACCAGATCTCCATACTTTCCACGGAGAGCAGAGCTTTCTTGGGACGTCGCTTCTAACTGATTCATGACTGCTATATGTTGTCCACGATAATACTCCAATTCTTTCATAGTATGTTCACACCTGCAAAAAGATATTCATTTAATACTTGTTCCAGTTATGACATGACACAATCATTACTATTAACATATATAATATAAAAATTGGTAAGCATGCTCGTAATTAAGCATGCAGACTTAATAACTTAAAGCAAGGACAAAATAATAAAACAAAATTAAGACAAACCGTCTAACAGTATCGGAGTGCTTATGCCTAAGTAACTTAAGCTGATGCATTGCTTTATCACACTGAGCTTGTAAGCCCTCATAATCGGTACGACATTCAGTACTCCCAACAGGATTTCCAACGCTCCCGTAGCCTCCATTGTCCCTTTCTGCATGTTACGTGGAAAGTATATTCCAAACAACAAACACAACACAATGGATATGGGATAATAAAATATGATAAAAAAAGAAGACATGCTTATATGTTAACATATAAACAAAGAAAGACACATATTTTGAACGTGAAAACAAAAAGTATTTATTTTGGGTATGCAAATACTAAGAATTTTTTGTAAATTATTTAAATATAATCTTAGACATCTACTTAACAAAACTGATTATTTTTAAAGCATACTTTTATCAAACATTAGAATAAAGAAAACTTACAGAAAAAATTAAATCTTGTCAATGTGCTTCTTACCCATATTTATTGCTCCATCTAGAAAAAAAAAAGAAATATAGATATTACTATTTTTATATAAAATATGATTATTAAATAAAAATAATATCTTATATAATATTGGAAGAAAAGTCTACCAAGATAATAATATTAATACGTAATACCTTAATTAATAGAGGCAAAGATACGAACCAACGATTACTTGTTCCACTAGACGAAACATTATAATCAAAAGTCTCACTAGCTTTCACCAGAAAAGAAACTCTAGGTCACGCATATAAGCATCATGATTCATCACTTTTTTGCAAATGAAAAATTATGAACAATCTCCCAAACTTTTTAGAAACAATATAAAAATTGTTTTAATTCTAATAAGAATATTGCCCTAATTTTTTAATTATTATAGATTATTCTAATTTTAGTACATGTATTACTTATCAATAAGATTATACTATAAAGATACATGTGTTTTGATATTATAAAGATCAAGATAAAGAGATCATTATGTTTCTTCACGCTAGAACAATTAATAATAAATGAAGAAAGAAAACTCACCACTACCTCCAGCGCTACCTAAGGATGATGCACCAGAAGCCATGCTCTCGTTCCACCAAGTCTTTACAAATATTTTTCTAGCAAGGTACGTGCTAGGTATCGCCTGGAAAGTACCCATATACTGTACTTCACGGAAGAGTGAACCCTTTGTGAATTACTAAGAAGTAGCCTTCGGTATGACATTAGAGCTACTATATAAACGTAGTCGCGCGCATCAGGGGGATGCAACATTGCACCTGCCACACATCTATACTGTCTGGTGCTCCAATACAAACGCACATACTGGAGTATATCGAAATTTATCATGCATGTCACTTTTTCCACGCGACGAACAGAAGACACGATGTTAATACGTGCATGTGATATATGTGGTGTGTGTTATGTTTTGTATGTATGTAGGTATGTGTTCGTCAGCGCGCGCGCGAGCACGCCTGTGTTGCGTTGCGTGCGCGCGCGCGTTTGTACGTGTCTGTATGTGTGCGAGGAACAACGAGAGAGGACGTATGTTTTCTGAATGGACGTAATAAATTAATCTACGTCTTGCTGATGTGTCCCGAGGTTAGCGCGTATTGTTTCTTTTCAACGATGCTCACGAAATTATCGATATTTTAGGTGAGTTTGTGCGCGAACGTGTAAAGACGTATAATGGAGGTAGCTTTAATATCGCCATGAAAGAAATTAAAAATTCTTTTGTTAGATTAGTGGTAGGGGAGGGGGTGGTGGGAACGAATAGACCAAACGGTCTCGAAAAGGTGATTTCAATGATACATGCCATGAATCTATGGCGATAATGTCCAAAGGAAACTCCGTTTTTGTTTTACACGAGACTTTGAAAGGGTCAATCGTACTGTACATTCCGAGAACAAATAACACGCCGATTTTCGTAATAATTGATCGCTCACCTGCTGCACTAACGAGCCTGACAATTAACCATTTTCGTCTACCACTTCAGCCAATTTCGTATTGTCGGTAATAAACATACTTCACGGACTATGTAGTTTAGAGGGCAGTGTCGGGCGTGGCGCTGCTGTGAAATAAAAGGATTACTCCGTCGGTCGTTTAGGATAGCTCATTTTACGCAACTTTTTTTATGCGTATCATTCGTATACTTTCCTTATTTATCTCTTCTTATGTTTCTTCTATCCAATGACAAATTTGTATT